>NW_027596711.1:0-175938 GCF_964194155.1 Cetorhinus maximus
ACACAGAGTCTCCACGTCCCCCCAATCACTCCCCCCCCCCTCACACAGAGTCTCCCACGTCCCCCCAATCACTCCCCCCCCCCCACACAGAGTCTCCACGTCCCCCCAATCACTCCCCCCCCCCCACACAGAGTCTCCACGTCCCCCCAATCACTCCCCCCCCTCACACAGAGTCTCCACGTCCCCCCAATCACTCCCCCCCCCCCACACAGAGTCTCCACGTCCCCCCAATCACTCCCCCCCCCTCACAGAGTCTCCACGTCCCCCCAATCACTCCCCCCTCCCTCCCCCCCCCACACAGAGTCTCCACGTCCCCCCAATCACTCCCCCCCCCCCCCCCCCCCCTTGCCAATTGTCTCCCCTCCCCGGGTCTGAACCCCTCCTGTCGAACGGGCGCCACTTGTTGCCGACCTCTCTCCCAACCGTGCGCCGGGGATAGCAAAGGGCTGGCCGAAGCTTACTTAGCTGGGCTGAGGCGGTGTGGGGGTGGGGGGATGATTCCAGGCAACAGAGGAGCCTGGGCTGGAGGGTGGGACCCGTGACCCGATCAAAGCCTTCGCGGTGGCGAAAGCGGAGTTCGACAGGGTGGAGGCGGAGAAGGTGGTGGCGGGAGACCAGATCCAGGGGGGCCGCTGGATAAACTCGCGAGGGAAGGAGGAATAGAAGGAATGGTGGGGGCGAGATGAAGAAGGTGAGGCTTTTGTGGGGCAGGAACACCCCACACCGAACCGATGGCCTGTCTAACTTCAGATACTCAAGAGTAGAGAAAACTCCGGGTCCAAACGGATTGTGTCCACGTGTATCGAAGGAAAGATGGCAGAGGCGCTATTCTATACTTGTGAGCTTCTAAAAACTCGCCCGCCAGCGTTAATGCCCGTCCCTAACTGCCCTCGGAAACTACTAGAACCAGATGGGTTTTTAATCACGCTCTTGTCAGCTTCAGGCCTCCCATTACTGCTGCGAATTTGTGCTTCCCAGCTTTTATTTATTTCCGTTCGTTGAATTTAAATTCCCCGGCGTGTGGCCAGACCTGAACTCGCGTCTCTGGATCATCGGTGCAGGCTTTGGGTTTGCCGGACCGGTAACTTTACCCCCCACCTCTCCCACCCTGTGCCATGCACCTTTATCTCTGCATCGATACATATACTTTACACCTCCTATAGCACCCCTGCCGTATTTTGTCAGACACAGAACAAGTTCGGGGAAGCCGACGGAGACCGGTTTCGCTGAAGGGTCGGAAAGATGATGTAGTGTTTGCCGCAAGAGGTCGTGGAGAGAAAGCCGGCGACCGAAAATGCCCCGGAAAGAGTAGTCGGCGGGGATTCCGAAATGCGAAGGGCCCCAGGCTCATTTCGTTTCCTGAAGAAGTAACAAAGGGAAGTCGATACACAGTCGAACAAAGGGGGGGGTCGATACGGGTCACGCGGTAGATGTGCTATATTCGGGCAAACTCTCAGAACGGGCGTGCGACCGGCAAATGAGATTCCAACGTCGATCGGCGAAGGCGGTGCACTCTGACGGGGGGTGGAAAGTAAGAAAGCCCGCGTACTCCGAGGAGCAGGTGTGCCGCCCCTGAGCTGAGAAGTGGGTGCAGGCTGAGAAACGTGGGGATTAATGGCACGAGCGCAGACCATTCAGCGCCCACCCCCTCCCTCCCTCCCCCTCCGTCTGGTGCTGGCTCTCCCGACCCTAAAGCATCCCTTTATTTTTTTAAATCACGCGGGACCAGGGGAAACGGGTTTCGGGAATCTACCATCGAGTTAAAGCCCCGGGTTTAAAAAATTTATGAACCGACAGAAGGGTTTAAGGGATAGAGCTGCCACGGGTCTCCTGATGTAGAAACGCCTCCCGGGCCTGCTTAGCGGGCCCGATTCTCGGTCAAAGTCCCGACACCGGGCCACGTCAAGGATAGGAACAACAGGGGACTGGGAGCTCGCTTCCAAGAGGCTGGTTCGAGAAGCCTCCTCGTATAGGAGAGGTGGGCAGAGAGGTTTAGGGAGGGAATTCCAGAGCTTAGGGCCTCCCCCCTCCCCCCACTCAAGGCAGCTGAAGGCATGGCCGCCAATGGTGGAGCGATGGGAATCGGTGGGGGGGGGATGTTCGAGAATTGGAGGAGTGCAATGATTTCAGCGGGCTGAGAGGCCCTCTGATGGGGAGGGTTGTAGGGGCTGGAGGAGGTTATAGAGATAGGGAGGGTTGTAGGGGGCTGGAGGGAGGTTACAGAGATAGGGAGGGTTGTAGGGGGCTGGAGGAGGTTACGGAGAGATGGAGGGTTGTAGGGGCTGGAGGAGGTTACAGAGATAGGGAGGGTTGTAGGGGGCTGGAGAGGTTACGGAGAGATGGAGGGTTGTAGGGGCTGGAGGAGGTTACAGAGATAGGGAGGGGTGTAGGGGCTGGAGGAGGTTACAGAGATAGGGGTGTAGGGGCTGGAGGAGGTTACAGAGATAAGGAGGGGTGTAGGGGCTGGAGGAGGTTACAGAGATAAGGAGGGGTGTAGGGGCTGGAGGAGGTTACAGAGATAAGGAGGGTTGTAGGGGCTGGAGGAGGTTACAGAGATAGGGAGGGGTGTAGGGGCTGGAGGAGGTTACAGAGATAGGGGTGTAGGGGCTGGAGGAGGTTACAGAGATAAGGACGGGTGTAGGGGCTGGAGGAGGTTACAGAGATAAGGAGGGGTGTAGGGGCTGGAGGAGGTTACAGAGATAAGGGAGGGGTGTAGGGGCTGGAGGAGGTTACAGAGATAAGGAGGTGTGTAGGGGCTGGAGGAGGTTACAGAGATAAGGAGGGTTGTAGGGGCTGGAGGATGTTACGGAGATGGAGAGCATTGTAGGGGCGGGAGGGGAGGTTAGTGGTAGAGGCTATTAGGATTGAAAACAAGGGGTGAGAATGTTAAGAGACAGGAATTCAGAATGAGGACACAACTGGTTTTGAATGCAATCACTTGGAGGGCATACAGAGGGTAGACCCAACGGTCAGCACTGAGGGAGCATTGCACTGTCGGAAGGTCAGTACTGAGGGAGAGCAGCACTGTCAGAGAGTCAGTACTGAGGGAGAGCCGCACTGTCGGAGGGTCAGTGCCGAGGGAGAGCCGCACTGTCGGAGGGTCAGTGCCGAGGGAGAGCCGCACTGTCGGAGGGTCAGTGCCGAGGGAGAGCCGCACTGTCGGAGGGTCAGTGCCGAGGGAGAGCCGCACTGTCGGAGGGTCAGTACTGAGGGAGAGCCGCACTGTCGGAGGGTCAGTACTGAGGGAGAGCCGCACTGTCGGAGGGTCAGTACTGAGGGAGGGCCGCACTGTCGGAGGGTCAGTACTGAGGGAGCGCCGCACTGTCGGAGGGTCAGTGCTGAGGGAGAGCCGCACTGTCGGAGGGTCAGTACTGAGGGAGAGCCGCACTGTCGGAGGGTCAGTACTGAGGGAGCCCCGCACTGTCGGAGGGTCAATGCTGAGGGAGCGCCGCACTGTCGGAGGGTCAGTGCTGAGGGAGAGCCGCACTGTCGGAGGGTCAGCGCTGAGGGAGAGCCGCACTGTCGGAGGGTCAGCGCTGAGGGAGAGCCGCACTGTCGGAGGGTCAGCGCTGAGGGAGAGCCGCACTGTCGGAGGCTCAGCGCTGAGGGAGAGCCGCACTGTCGGAGGCTCAGCGCTGAGGGAGAGCCGCACTGTCGGAGGGTCAGCGCTGAGGGTGGTCCACACTGCCGGAGGTGCTGACTTTCGGATGAGACTTTAAACCGAAGCCCCTTGTGTCATCCCACGTGGCTGTAAAAAAGATTGCATGGCACTAGCTTGCGGGAAAAGCAGGGTGGTTCTCTCCGCCCTCCTGTTTTTAATCCCTCAGCCGCCAACATTAAAACAACGGGCTGAGTCTCTCAGCGTGGGCCCGGGCCACGTGCACGTTGGCTGCTGTGTCTCCTGCACTGAAACGTTTTTAAAAATAAAAAAGACCCGAATCCCTTTGTGACATGGCGTGTTGGCGAAATGTATTTATTTATTATTATTATTTTTTAAACTCGCCAAGCGGTTCCCAAAGAGGTCGGGAAGCGGCAAGGAAGGTTCCGGGGTTGCTCACGGTACTCCCCAGGGGAAAGACCCTCCTGGCTGGGGTCAGTAACGGACCCGGCCTCTGCGCAAAACGCGCGCGGAGGAGCCCGGGACGAGATCCCGACGTCTCGGCGCTGTCCGTGCGGAGGGAGGGATGGCGACTGGAAGCATCCCTGTGCGCGCACCACGTTCGCCGTCCACCCAAACGAAGGGGCCCCGAACCACCCCCCCACGACCGGCGGACTCGGTCCGTGGGTAGCGCTGCTGACCGACCCGGGGGTGGCTGAGGGAAGGAGATAGAGAGACAGAGAGGCGCTGACGTAGCCACCAAGCTGGGACTTGGGGGTGGAGGGGGCGGGGGGGGTGGTGTAACATGGGTCTTTTTTGTAACGGCTGTCCACAAGTACCTGTACTCATTAAAGTTACTGAATGTCAAACGTTGCGGGTCCCCTCGCCTGACTTGCTTCCCAGGAGTCAGCTTCCATAAGCCCCCGAGGACATGTGAACCCTGCTGGCGCAGGAGGAGAGCATTCGGCCCGTCCGTTCAGTGCCAGCTCTCCCTTCCCGGGAGCTCTCCTGAGGCAACCCCGCACTCCTGGACCTCCACCGTCACCACCCCACCCCTCCTTCCTTACGAGGAACGGACCCCCCCCCCCCTTTCGAGTTCCTGGCTGCCAGCCTCCCTCCCCTCTCTCTCGGCTCTGACCCCTTCAGCGGCGTGCGCTCCTGGATTCCCTCCCGGTTGACCACCGGCTTGAGGCTGAGGCCATTGTTTCCGATCTCCAGGCTCCAGCCCCCCCTCCGCCCCCACTTGGTGTGAGAGACAAGAAGCAAGAGTTCCATTTTCCAATTCCCGCATCGCTCTCAGAAGGACTAGGAGCGGGAGTAGGCCATTCGGCCCCTCGAGCCCGCTGCTCCGCCATTTCAAAGAAAGATGGTGGCTGAACAGACGTGGCCTTCGCGCCACTCTCCTACCGGTCCTCCCCCCCCCACCGTAACCCTCGGCCCCCCCTATCGATCAAAAACCTGACTCAACTCAGCTTTAACCGACTCCACCACCCTCCCAGGCAGCGCATTCCAGACCCTCACCACCCTCTGGGTAAAAAAAGCTTTTCCTCACATCCCCCCTACTGCCCCTCACCTTGAATTATGTCCCCTCTCGTGACTGACCCTACAACTAAGGGGAACAGCTGCTCCTTATCCACCCTGTCCATGCCCCCCTCATCATCTTGTCCACCTCGATCAGGTCGCCCCCCCTCAGTCTTCTCTGCTCCAACGAAAACAACCCAAGTCTATCCAAACCTCTCTTAGTAAATTCAATGTTTCATCCCCAGGCAACATCCTGGTGAATCTCCTCTGTACCCCCCTCCCAGTGCCATCACATCCTTCCTATAATGTGGCGACCAGAACTGCACACAGTACTCCAGCTGTGGCCTCACCAAGGGTCTATACAACTCCCAACATCACCTCCCTACTTTTGTAATCTATGCCTCGATTGATAAAGGCAAGTGTCCCATATGCCTTTTTCACCACCCCATTAACGTAACATGCCCCCTCTGCCTTCAGAGATCGTACATTGCCAGGATTACAGCCTTATTTGTCTTTCTGTGTCTTCTTTCGAGTGCTGACCTTAATCTCGGCCCTCTCGGTTTCACGACTGGCACCAACTGCTCTTAGATGCCGGCTTGACTTGGGTGAACTCAGTGGCTGAGTCCTCCCCGGAATTCCACCATCTCTTTGCTTCTTAGACACACCAAGAGTGCAGCACACCCTCAATTACTGACCCTCCAATACTGAGGCACACCCTCAATTACTGACCCTCCAATATTGCAGCATACCCTCAATTACTGACACTCCAATAGTACAGCACACCCTTAATTACTGACACTCCAATAGTGCAGCACACCCTCAATTACTGACACTCCAATAGTACAGCACACCCTCAATTACTGACACTCCAATAGTGCAGCACACCCTCAATTACTGACACTCCAATAGTGCAGCACACCCTCAATTACTGACACTCCAATAGTACAGCACACCCTCAATTACTGACACTCCAATAGTGCAGCACACGCTCAATTACTGACACTCCAATAGTGCAGCACACCCTCAATTACTGACACTCCAATAGTACAGCACACCCTCAATTACTGACACTCCAATAGTGCAGCACACCCTCAATTACTGACACTCCAATAGTACAGCACACCCTCAATTACTGACACTCCAATAGTGCAGCACACCCTCAATTACTGACACTCCAATAGTACAGCACACCCTCAATTACTGACACTCCAATAGTGCAGCACACCCTCAATTACTGACACTCCAATAGTGCAGCACACCCTCAATTACTGACACTCCAATAGTGCAGCACACCCTCAATTACTGACACTCCAATAGTACAGCACACCCTCAATTACTGACACTCCAATAGTGCAGCACACGCTCAATTACTGACACTCCAATAGTGCAGCACACCCTCAATTACTGACACTCCAATAGTGCAGCACACCCTCAATTACTGACACTCCAATAGTGCAGCACACGCTCAATTACAGACACTCCAATAGTGCAGCACGCCCTCAATTACTGACACTCCAATAGTGCAGCACACCCTCAATTACTGACACTCCAATAGTGCAGCACACCCTCAATTACTGACACTCCAATAGTGCAGCACACGCTCAATTACAGACACTCCAATAGTGCAGCACGCCCTCAATTACTGACACTCCAATAGTGCAGCACACGCTCAATTACAGACACTCCAATAGTGCAGCACGCCCTCAATTACTGACACTCCAATAGTGCAGCACGCCCTCAATTACTGACACTCCAATAGTGCAGCACGCCCTCAATTACTGACACTCCAATAGTGCAGCACACCCTCAATTACTGACACTCCAATAGTGCATCACACCCTCAATTACTGACCCTCCAATAGTGCAGCACACCCTCAATTACAGACACTCCAATAGTGCAGCACACCCTCAATTACTGACCCTCCAATAGTGCAGCACACCCTCAATTACTGACACTCCAATAATGCAGCTCACGCTCAATTACTGACACTCCAAGTGTTTGATGGGGACAGTGTCAAGGGAGCTTTACTCTGTATCTAACCCCGTGCTGTACCTGTCCTGGGAGTGTTTGATGGGGACAGTGTAGAGTGAGCTTTACTCTGTATCTAACCCCGTGCTGTACCTGTCCTGGGAATGTTTGATGGGGATGATGTGGTGGGAGCTTTACTTTGTATGTAACCCCGTGCTGTACCTGTCCTGGGATTGTTTGACGGGGACAGTGTAGAGGGATCTTTATTCTGTATCTGACCCCGTGCTGTACCTGTCCTGGGAGTGTTTGATGGGGACGGTGTAGAGGGAGCTTTACTCTGTATCTAACCCCGTGCTGTACCTGTCCTGGGATTGTTTGATGGGGACGGTGTAGAGGGAGCTTTACTCTGTATCTAACCCCGTGCTGTACCTGTCCTGGGATTGTTTGATGGGGACGGTGTAGAGGGAGCTTTACTCTGTATCTAATCCCGTGCTGTACCTGTCCTGGGAGTGTTTGATGGGGACAGTGCAGAAGGAGGGTCAGTACTGAGGTCCGCGCTGTCGGCGGGTAAGTGCCGAGGGAGAGCCGCGCTGTCGGAGGGTCAGTGCCGAGGGAGCACCGCGCCGTCGGAGGGTAATAACCGTGGCGTGAGGTAAACTTTTCCGACACAGCGAGTGGTTCAGGTCTGGAAGGAGCCGCCTGGAAGTGTGGCAGAGCCGGGTCCAATCGAGGTGTTCCATAGGGCATTGGACGGTCGTTTCTATTCAAACAACGTGCAGAGGGGGGTGGTAGGAGGAAAAAAGGCAGGGCGATGGTGCTAGGTCAGAATGGTCCATTGGAGAGCCGGTGCAGACAACGATGGGCCGAATGGCCTCCTCCTGTGACCTTAAAATCCCACGATTCTGTAAACCCTCCCCACATCCTCCGCTTCCACACACCCCGATTACCCTTTTTAGTCCTTTCTGGGCCCTACTCTTTCCTCTTAAATGTCCGATGAAACATCTTTGAGTTTATCTTGAGTGTGCTTGGCCGATATTCTTTCACGCCCTCTCTCTTTGCCTTCCTCATTATTCCTCGATTTCACCCCCTCCACTTTCTCAACCCCATCTCGACTTTCTGCGTTATTGAGCTTTTGGGGGTTGATCACGGGCTTTTCCTTTTCAGCCTTACCTTCCCCTGTAAGCGCCTCCCTGATCTGATGGTAACCTCAACCCCACATTCCCTGCCTACTCCCCGATAACCTTTCACCACCCCCCCACCCCAACTCCTTGTTAATCAAGAATCCCCCTCGCTGGGCCCTAAATATGTTCAAAGACTGCTTCCCAACGCCTTTCGAGGAACAGAGTTCCAAAGACTCACGAGACCCACCCCCAGGGAAAAAAAATTCTCATCTCTGCCCCAAATGGACATCCCCTTATTCTTAAACAGTGACCCCCTAGTACTAGATTCTCCCACAAGAGGAAACATCCTCTTCACACTGACCCTGTCCAGACCTCTCGGGATCCTCTACGTTTGACATCCGGGGGTGGGGGGGGGGGGGGGGGGGGGTGGCTCTAGATTTTGCCATCCCACCCTTTTGCGAGAACACGTTGACCCTGAACCCCCTTGAATACCACCTCTTCCCCCGCCTCCCACTGTTCTGACTTTCCAGTATCTCTTTTCCAGTCTGCTTTTGCCGAATCGCTCCTCGCCTTAGTAAAATTGGCCATTGCCCCGATTTAGAGGTCGGGTCACTCCTCTCCTCTCTTTGCCCCTTTTCCATAATTATGTTAAAACGAACTGAATTATGATCACTACTGCCAAGATGCTCCCCCCTCCGCTGCCACACCTTCCACCTGCCTGGCTTCCTTATCTAAAACTAAGTCTGGAACTGTGCCCTCTCTTGTGGGGGGGCTTGCTACATACTGGCCAAGAGAGTTCTCCTCAAGAATTCTGTTCCCTCCACCCCTTTCACACTCAAACTCTCTCCATTCATATTGGAACCGTTAATACCACACGCTATTATTGCCCTTACTGTCCTTCCGCTTCTCAAAGATTTGCCTCCCTCTTTGCTCTTTTATCCCACCCTACCTCTGACTCTTTGGGAGGGTCGACAGGGACACTCCCAGCGGCGCGTCCGCCCCTTTTATATGTTCCTCAGCTCAATCCACGTGGCCTCGCTTGATGGTCCTTCGAATGCGTCGACCCCTCCTCCCGGCCGTAGTCATTCCTTTAACTTTTATATTGTCACCCTCCCCTCCTTTTTTTAACCCTCCCTCTCTTATCTCGTCTCAAAGCCGTGAGCTGCCATTCCTGTCCCTCTTTTCAAACCGCGTTGCCGTAATAGCTAGGATGTCACACCGCCTTGTTCCTCTCTGTGCCCTCAGATTGTCGGCCTTATTTGCCACACTACTTGAACTGAGCGTACGTACCCTTCAGCGCTGCCAAACTCTCTCTCTCTCTTTCCTAACCTTCCTTTCCTCTGATTTCCAGACTCGCTCACGAATTTTCTCCCTTCCATCTTTCATTTCCGGTTTCGTTTCAACTGAATCTCCCCTCGAGTCCCCTCCCACCACCCCTCTCCGCCGACTAAACTAGTTTAAACCCCTCTCTAACAGCAGGAGCAAAGAACTCAGTCCCGGGGCTCTGTCCAGGTGCAACCCATCCGCCCTGTGGTGCAGGTTCCATCTTCCCCCTACACCCCACACCACCCTTCCCCCCCAGAGCTGCTCCCAATATCACATGAATCGAAAGGCCTCCCTCCCACGCCAATTTTCCAGCTGCCCGATCGTCAGTCGTGTCCTGTTCCTGTTCTCGCTCGTGGAGTAATCCGGAGTTTGCAGGACCACACCCCCACCTTTCTCCCCGTGACGTTGGTTCCGACGTTTACCACCACTGCTGGCTGTTCTCACCCCTTCCCCTTTCAGGATGCTCTACGGTGAGGTCCGTGACCCTGGCACCAGCGGGGGGCAACGCGCCATCCTGGAGTCACGTTGGCCGACGCGGACACGCCTATCTGCTTCCCCAAACTGTCGAATCGCCGATCACTATATGGCTCTTCCAGACTTCCTTGTACCCCCCCACCTCCCCATGAACTCCAACGATGAAGCATCGCTCCCGTCCGTGAACCAAATACTGGCTGGAGAGCGGGATGCTCCCGGGGGGACTCCTGTGCTGCCCTGCCTGGTGGTCACTCATTCACCCCCTCTTCCCTGTGCACACTCTGGCGGAGGGACCACATCTATAAGCACGCTATCCCACGCAGTTCTGAAACCTGGAGCTCGAGCCGCTGCAAGTGACGACCTTTCCTGCACGATGGTTATCAATATAGGACGTGAAAAGCGCCCTGGTGTTCCCACGTGGCACAGGATGTGCATCCTCTAGGTTGGAGCAGCCCTGCCATTCCTTCACTAGTTAACCTTGCTACTGCTAAAAAAGAAAACCTTCCAAATAAAAATACACCTTACTAGTACTAACACGGCCTAATAAGTTTATTTGTTTAATTAGTGAAATAGTTAATAATTTACACAGCTACAGTAAGTCAATAGAAAATTGCACTTCCTTAGCTTAGACACAAGGAAAGAAAAACTGGCCAACGACTGAAGGCTGATTAAAAATGGGATAAGATGGAGCAACTCTTTCCCCTTGAGCAGTGAATTCTCACCTGAAGCAAATTCCAAACTCTGCGCTCGATCTCCGTCTTAGGGTAGTCTCATGTCTGCGCGCCATGTTCTCCTAACCCCAATATCTAACACCGTACTGTCCCTGTCCTGGGAGTGTTTAACAGGAACAGTGTAGAGGGAGCATTACTCTGTATCGAACCCCGTGCTGTACCTGTCCTGGGAGTGTTTGATGGGGACAGTGTAGAGGGAGCTTTACTCTGTATCTAACCCCGTGCTGTCCCTGCCCTGGGAGTGTTTGATGGGGACAGTGTAGAGGGAGCTTTACTCTGTATCTAACCCCGTGCTGTACCTGTCCTGGGAGTGTTTGATGGGGACAGTGTAGAAGGAGCTTTACTCCGTATCTAACCCCGTGCTGTACCTGTCCTGGGAGTGTTTGATGGGGACAGTGTAGAGGGAGCTTTACTCTGTATCTAACCCCGTGCTGTCCCTGCCCTGGGAGTGTTTGATGGGGACAGTGTAGAGGGAGCTTTACTCTGTATCTAACCCCGTGCTGTACCTGTCCTGGGAGTGTTTAATGGGGACAGTGTAGAGGGTGCTTTACTCTGTATCTAACCCCGTGCTGTACCTGTCCTGGGAGTGTTTGAAAGGGACAGTGTAGGAGATTTACATGAACAGAATTTGCAGGAGGAGCCTGATTCGGCTCTGGACCCCGATGGGAAGCCAGCAGAGGCAGTCGAATCGATCCCCGCAGTCACAATGCGGACACTCTCTGGCGCGACAGCAGG
The DNA here is from genome assembly GCF_964194155.1 of Cetorhinus maximus. Lineage (NCBI taxonomy): Eukaryota > Metazoa > Chordata > Chondrichthyes > Lamniformes > Cetorhinidae > Cetorhinus > Cetorhinus maximus. The sequence goes on from NW_027596711.1 coordinate 11,475, forward strand.
CGAGATGCACCAGGGAATCCCTATCCACATACGCACGCCCGTACAAACACCACGCAGCTGAACTGCCCTCTCGCTCGTACAAACAGGCTGGCATCCACGTAGGTCCGACCACCGAGTGAATTGCACACGGAGAGGGTGAACGGTCTCTCTCTCTCTCTCTGGCGTGATCACGGTGAATCTTCGGGACCTCATCCACAACGGAGGAGGGTGGGGGCGAGGCGCAGCCTTCGTACCGGCAACAACTGACGATTCGGAGATCGATCTCCCCTTCGCGATCAACATCGAGGACTCGGACGAAGGAACCCCGTGGATTTCGGCAACTCTTCCGCCGATACGGAGAGAGCCGGGAAAGGAGAACCCTGAGTCTGCAAAGGATGTCGACGGGCTAAGTGGGTGGGCAAAAATATTGGCAGATGGGGTACAATGGAGGGGCAGGTAGGGACACTTGAGCCTGTCCGATTTGGCAGGAAGAATAGAAAAGCCGGAATATTATTTAAACGGAGAGAGACCGCACTACTCCGCGGTGCGGAGGGATCTGGGTGTCCTGGTACATGGGATAACGAAACGTTAGTACGCAGACACAGCGAGTGGTCAGGAAGGTAGAGGCAATGTTGTCCTTTATTGCGAGGGGGATGGAGTATAAAAGTAGGGAAGTCTTGCTACAACCGTGCAGGGCGTGGGTGAGACGGCCTCTGGAGTATTGTGTGTACGGTTTTGGCTTCCTGACTTGACGAAGGCTACAATTGCACTGGAGGCCGTTCAGAGAGGGTTCAATCGGCTGATTCCTGGGTTTGCCTGATGAGGAAAGGGTTTTTTTTAATTCCTTCATGGGATGTGGGTGTCGCTGGCCAGGCCCAGCATTTATTGCCCATCCCTAGTTGCCCCTTGAGAAGCTGGATCTTGAACCGCTGCAGTCCACATGGTGTAGGTACACCCACGGCGCTGTTAGGGAGGGAGTTCCAGGATTTTGTCTCTGTGGTGTAGGTACACCCACAGCACTGTTAGGGAGGGAGTTCCAGGATTTTGTCCCCTGTGTGGTGTAGGTACACCCACAGCGCTGTTAGGGAGGGAGTTACAGGATTTTGTCCCTGTGGTGTAGGTACACCCATGGCGCTGTTAGGGAGGGAGTTCCAGGATTTTGACCCAGCGACAGAGAAGGAACGGCCGATATATTTTCAAGTCGGGATGGTGAGGGGCTCGGAGGGGAACTTCCAGGTGGTGGGTGTTCCCCATGTGTCTGCTGCCCTTGTCCTTCTAGATGGTAGCGGTCGTGGGTTTGGAAGGTGCTGTCGAAGGAGCCTTGGCGAGTTGCTGCAGTGCATCTTGTAGATGGTACACACACTGCTGCTACTGTGCGTCGGTGGGTGGAGGGAGTGAATGTTTGTGGATGGGGTGCCGATCGAGCGGGGGGGGTTGCTTTGTCCTGGACGGTGTCGAGCTTCTCGAGTGTTGTGGGAGCTGCGTTCATCCAGGCAAAGTGGAGAGTGTCCCCATCACACTCCTGACTTGTACCTTGTAGATGGTGGGCAGGCTTTGGGGGGAGTCAGGAGGTGAGTGACTCTCCGCAGGATTCCCAGCCTCTGACCTGTTCTTGGAGCCACAGTATTTATATGGCTGGGTCCAGTACAGTTTCTGGTCAATGGTAAACTCCAGGATGTTGATAGTGGGGGATTCAGTGATGGTAATGCCCATTGAAATGCTTCCTCTCCCGGGGGAGTAGTTTTTATGGGGAATGGCTTCAGAAGAAGGGGTAGTGGGAGATGAGAAAGAATTTTTTCTGTACGTTGGTCGTGAATATTTGGAATGGTTCATGCCAGGTGTTGTTTAACTGGGAGCACTGGGGAGGTATTGGGTGAACAGGACTCAGTGTGTGTCAAGACACGGGGGGGAGGGCAGACAACGTTTGGATGACTAAGTTTATGGAGGGTAGAACGTGGGAGAGCAGCCAGGAATACGTTGGAAAAGTCGCGTCCGGAGGTAATGAAGGCGTGGGATGAGGGTTTCTGCAGCCGATCAGCTGAGACGGGGCAAGGTTACGGAGGTGGAAACAGGCGGCCTTCGTGGTGGAGGGAACGCGAGCTTGGAGGCTCATAAGACCTTGAGACCATAAGTCATAGGAGCAGAAATTAGGCCATTCGGCCCATCGAGTCTGCTCCGCCATTCAATCCTGGCTGATAAGTTTCTCAACCCCATTCTCCCGCCTTCTCCCCGTAACCTTTGATCCCCCTTACCAATCAAGAACCTATCTATCTCGGTCTTAAATACACTCAATGACCTGGCCTCCACAGCCTTCTGTGGCAATGAATTCCATAGATTCACCACTCTCTGGCTAAAGAAGTTTCTCCTCATCTCTGTTCTAAAAGGTCTTCCCTTTACTCTGAGGCTGTGCCCTCGGGGTCCTAGTCTCTCCTACTAATAGCAACATCTTCCCCACGTCCCACTCTATCCAGGCCTTTCAGTATTCTGTAAGTTTCAATCAGATTCCCCACCCCCTCATCCTTCTAAACTCCATGGAGTATAGACCCAGAGTCCTCAAACGTTCCTCATATGTTAAGCCTTTCATTCCTGGGATCGTTCTCGTGAACCTCCTCTGGACCCCTCTCCAGGGGCCAGCACATCCTTCCTGAGATACGGGGCCCAAAATTGCTCACAATATTCTAAATGTGGTCTGACCAGAGCCTTATAAAGCCTCAGCAGCACATCCCTACTTTTATATTCTAGTCCTCTCGAAATAAATGCCAACGTTGCATTTGCCTTCCTAACTACCGACTCAACCTGCAAGTTAACCTTAAGAGAATCCTGGACTAGGACTCCCAAGTCCCTTTGCACTCCAGATTTCTGAATTCTCTCCCCATTTAGAAAATAGTCTATGCCTCTATTCTTCCTACCAAAGTGCATGACCTCACACTTCCCCACGTTGTATTCCATCTGCCACTTCTTTGCCCATTCTCCTAACCTGTCCAAAATCCTTCTGCAGCCTCCCCGCCTCCTCAACACTACCTGTCCCTCCACCGATCTTTGTATCATCTGCACCTCGGGGTCAACTGTTGACACCAAGGATGTGAAGGGGAACCGGCTCAATCTCGAGACTGTCGCCCGGGGGAGAGGGACGGCGTTGGTGGCTCGGGAACGGAGTTTGGAGAGGGGAACCCGAAAAGCGAGGGCTTCAGTCTTCCCGATTGATCCACTGGAGGGAATCTCTGCTCCTCTGGGACTGGATGTCGGATGAACAAGTCTGCGAGTTTGGAGAGTGCGGAGGGGTCGAGAGAGGCGGCGGTGGTGAGGTGGAGCTGGCTGTCGTGGGTGTACATGTGGAAACGTCACATGGGGGCAGCGTGTAGATGTAGAAATAGGAGGCGGCGGCGGCCGGGGGTGCGGTGGTTGGGCCAAGCATCGATCCTTGGAGGTGGGGGGGCAGCAGAGGGTAACGACCAGTGAGGGAGGCAGGCTGAGGGGGTCTACACTCCATTTATGCAACTGAAAATAATTGCAGGTTGCTGGGAAGCGTAAGTGACTAGAGAAAATGCTGCCAAGTGCTCAGCGAAGGGTCCAGCAGCGTCGGCAGAGAGAGTTAACATTTCGGGTCGACGGTCAGGAGTGCCGCAGTGGGATTGAAGTCTCGCGGTCTTGGACAACCTGTCGCATCAGCAGCTGGGGAGACAACCCTCCTCGCGTACCGGGACGGTCAAGAGTTCCCGGGGTGGGGGGTCAAGTCGGCAGGCAGTGACCGGTGAAGGGCCAGGAGAATCGGTGCTCGGGGCCTCCGTCCAAATCAATGGGCTGAAGAGACAGAGAGCAAGTGCGTCAAGGTTCGCTGATGGCGCCAAGCTGGGTGGGAGGGTAAGCTGTGTGGAGGATGCCGAGAGAGAGAGAGAGAGAGAGAGTGCATGAAAATTTGCTGATGGCACAAAGCTGGGTGGGAGGGTAAGCTGTGTGGAGGATACCGAGAGAGAGAGAGAGTGCATCAAAGTTTGCTGATGGCGCCAAGCTCGGTGGGAGGGTAAGCTGTGTGGAGGATACCGAGAGAGAGAGAGAGAGAGAGTGCGTCAAAGTTTGCTGATGGTACCAAGCTCGGTGGGAGGGTAAGCTGTGTGGAGGATACTGAGAGAGAGAGAGAGAGTGCGTCAAAGTTTGCTGATGGTACCAAGCTGGGTGGGAAGGTAAGCTGTGTGGAGGATACCGAGAGAGAGAGAGAGAGAGTGCGTCAAAGTTTGCTGATGGTACCAAGCTCAGTGGGAGGGTAAGCTGTGTGGAGGATACTGAGAGAGAGAGAGAGAGTGCGTCAAAGTTTGCTGATGGTACCAAGCTGGGTGGGTGAGTAAGCTGTGTGGAGGATACTGAGAGGGAGAGAGAGAGAGTGCGTCAAAGTTTGCTGATGGCACCAAGCTCGGTGGAAGGGTAAGCTGTGTGGAGGATACCGAGAGAGAGAGAGAGGCAGGGAGGCGGCGAAGAGATACAGACAGGTTAAGGGAGCGGGGCAACAAGTGGAGCACAATGCCGGGGGGAGAGTGTGAAGTTATTCGCTTTGATCGTAAGAATAGAAAATGTCTTATTTTTTAAAAAAAAGCTGTGTAGCTTGTGTAAACGTCGGTGTTGAGAGAGACTCGTACAGGGGTACGCAGGAAGGTTAGCGGTGCGGGTACAGCAAGCAACTAGGAAGGCAAGTGGCACAACCTGGCCTTTATTAACAAGAGGATTGCAGAACAAGAGTAGAGAAGTCTCGCTACAATCGTACAGGTGAGACCACATCTGGAGGGACCTCCATGCGCGTAGTTCTGGTCCCCACGATGAAGGAAGGAGATACTTGTACTGGAGGGAGGGTACAGCGGAGGGGGTCACTCGATTGGGCCCCTGGGATGATGGGGAGGGGGAAGGGGAGTTGCCCTCCGATTGAGGGGCTGAGCGAATGGGGCCGATATCCTCGGGGAGTTGAGGAGGGCAACGAGAGGCGATCTCGCCGAAACCCGCAAAGGATGGCAAAGGCGGGGGGGGGGAGAGAGGCTGAGAGATTGTTCCCCTCTGCTCGGTGTGGGGGGGGGGATCTATAAACACGAGGGAGGAGGAGGAGGAGACACACAGTCTTGAGGATGAGGGGGTCGGCCATTTTGGACGGAGACAAGGAGGAACCTCGGCGCTCGGAGGGTCGGGAATCTTTGGAATTCTCTACCCCGGAGGGGTGGGGGAGGGAGGTCTATAAACACGAGGGAGGAGGAGGAGGAGGGGGGAGGGGACACTGTCTTGAGGATGAGGGGGTCGGCCATTTTGGACGGAGACGAGGAGGAACCTCGGCGCTCGGAGGGTCGGGAATCTTTGGAATTCTCTACCCTGGAGGGTGGGCCCCATCGCCGAGGGCGTTTCAAGGCCTGGGACGAGCGCGGGTTTTTGGCGCCGGAGGGGGGAGGGGACAGGGAAGCCCCGCGTCGTCGTCGTCGTCGGCCGTCGCCGGACGGCCTGCTCCCGCCTCCGCCCCCCCTCCCCCGCCGCCGCGGTGGCTTCCCCGGTGCCGGTTGAGGTACTTGGCCAGCTTGAAGGCCTTGCCGCAGACGGGGCAGGCGAAGGGGGTGGCGTCGGTGTGGATCCGGCGGTGGGCCAGCAGGGCCGAGGGCAGGGCGAAGGCCTTGCCGCAGACGGCGCAGGCGCAGGGCCGCCGCTGCCGGGCGTCGCCGTGGCCGGCCTGGTGCCGGCGCAGGTACTTGGCCAGCTTGAAGCCCTTGCCGCAGGCCCCGCAGCGGTGGGGCCGGGCGTCGGTGTGCAGGCGGCGGTGGGCCAGCAGGTTGGAGGAGCGGATGAAGCCCCGGCCGCAGACGCCGCAGCGGTACGGCCGCTCGCCCGCCTTCTCCCGCAGGTGCCGCTTCAGCTCCTGCCCGCTCTTGAAGGCCCGGCCGCACTGGGGGCACTCGAAGGGCGCGGCGTCGGTGTGGACCAGGCGGTGGCGCAGCAGGTGGGAGGAGCGGGCGAAGCCCTTGCCGCACAGGGGGCAGGCGTAGGGCCGCTCGCCGGTGTGGACCCGCTGGTGGGCCAGCAGGTTGGAGGACTGGGCGAAGCCCTTGCCGCAGGCCGAGCAGGCGTAGGGCCGCTGGCCCGAGTGGAGCCGACGGTGCCGCCGCAGCTCCTGGGGGCTCTTGAAGCCCTTGCCGCACTCGGGGCACCGGCACGGCCGCTCCTCGCTGTGGGCCAGCTGGTGGACCCGCAGGCAGGAAGGGTAGGCGAAGCCCTTGCCGCACACCGGGCAGGGGAAGGGGCTGGGGCCCGGCCCGCCTCCCACCGGCTGCCCCTCCTCCCCGCCGTGGCCGGGCGCGCCGCTCCCCCCTTCCATGCGCTAAGGCCGACGGTGGCTCGGGCGCCGGCCGAATCGAGCGGCTCCGTCGGGGTTCCGGGCGTGCTGCGACTTTCCTTCCGGAGCGTTCTCCCCCCGCCTCGTCGGCGAGTCCCCGGCAGCTGGTGTTCCCTGCAAAACGAACAGACGGGTCGTCCGACACAGGCCGAGCGTAGACCCTCCTCAAACCGCGCTCGAAACGCCCACCAAAGTTTAGACGCGACTCCGCAACGGGGACAGCACCCGCTGAGCAATCCTGGGTGCGCTCACAGCGACGCTCGCGATTTCGGATAACCGGCAACGTGGCTTATTTATACGTGCTACGAGCTGCGGCACGTTCGCTCGCAAGGGCTCCTTCTCTCTGCAAATCAGTCAGTTCAAGTCTTGCGCCGTTTTAAATTCCCCCGGGCGCTTGGCGAGCGATTAAGGTCTCTTCCGTTCCTCAGGCTCGAAATAGTGTATTTTGAGTGCGAGGTGAGCAGGAGAAGATTGAAAGGTACGGATCGAGTGACCCACCTGCAGTGCCCCCAGCGGCGGGGCGACCCCGCGATGTGACTCGAGTGAACCTGATTGGTGGAGTAGGATTGGTGAGCATTTCTAGTCTTTAAAGTCGAAGTAAGGTCTTTAGTTTGTGTTTAGGTCCCTCGTCTTTTTACTCTCTTTTTCTTAAAAATAGCTTGTTGAGTATAAGATCGATACGGGTGTGTAAAAAAAATAACTACGATAAAATGTAAAAGGCGGGGATACTAGAGTAATTAATTAACCCAATAAATAAAATACGATAGTGATGGCAGGATGGGTGACGTGTTGCTGCTGCAGCACGTGGGAGCTGCCGGACACATAAGGCGATCCAGAGCAAACACGTCTGTCCCTAAGCGTTTGCAGCTCGAGGGGGCTTCGGATCCGAGTTGAGGGGTCTGGAGGCTGAGCTGCAGACAATTACGCCCTTAAGACATTAGGGAGGGGGGGAAATGTTTACCTGGACCCACTTTGCTCCAGGAGGTGGTCACACCCCTCAGATTAGGGTCATTCAGATTTGGTCTGCGATCAGGGGCAGGGAGGGTGTGTCTTGCAGGCGAGGCAGGTATGGGGGGGGGGGGGGGGGGACCCCGGGGTGGGGGAGGGGGGAGCCTCGGCCCCCCCCGCGATTCTCCCAACGGTGAGGAGGTTCTTGCAAGTGGCGTGGGTGAGAGCGGGGACTGCAGGGAGGATGAGTGAACTTGACCACGGCACCGTGGTACAGGGAGCCATTCGAGTAGGGGGGGAGGAAATAAGAACCTGGTAGTGGTAGGGGTCAGTATAATTAGGGGGGGAATAGATATTGTCCTGGGCAGCCATGAGCGTGAGTCCCGAAGGCTGTGTTGCCTGCCCGGTGCCGGGGTTGAGGACATCTCCTCAGGGCTGGAGAGGAACTTGGAATGGGAGGGGAGGCATCCAGTTGTCGTCGTCCACGTTGGTACCAACGACGTTGATGGGACTGGAAAGGAGGTTGTGCTGAAAGAGTTTGAACAGTTCGGAGCCAAATTAAAAAAGCAGAACCTCCAATGTAATAATCTCAGGATTACCACCTGAACCACAGGTAAACTGGCGGAGGGTAAATAAAGTCAAGGGGTTAAATGTGTGACTCAGAGATGTGGTGTGGGAGGAATGGGTTTTGGTTCACGGGGCACTGGCACCAGTACTGGGGTAGAAGGGAGCTGTTCCGCTGGGACGGGCTTCACTTGAACCGTGCTGGGACCAGTGTCCTGGCGAATCGAATAGCTAGGGCTATAGAGAGGGCTTTACACTAAATAGAGGGGGGCAGGGGAGGGGCTTTGGAGAGGGGATAAGTAGGCTTACAAAGTGAAAGGATATGGTACTATTGCAGGGCAGCGACTTAGGTAATGACTCCCAGAGTAAGGGACAGAGTGTACAAACAGCAGCAAATAGGGTCAAAGGGGGAAGAAACTGTAAAAAGGCAGAAATGAATGGGTCTTTACTTAAATGCATGTCGTATTTGGATAGAAGTAAATGAATTAACGGCACAAGTAGAGGTTAATGGGTACGATCTTATAGGAGACACGGTTACAGGGAGGTCAAAGCTGGGAAACTAAACATTCAGGGGTATGTGACCTTTCGAAAGGACGGGTAGGAAGGAAAGGGTGGTGGGGTAGCTTTGTTAATAAGAGATGGAATAAGCACGATGGCAAGAAATGACCTTGGATCGGGAGATGTCGAATCCATATGGGTGGAGATAATTAGCAAGGGGAAGAAGACACTAGTGTGGGAGTAGTCCACAGGCCCCTTAACAGTAGCTATACTGTAGGACAGAGAATAACGAGGGCATATAAAAAAAGCCGTACATTAATCATCCTGTAGATTGGGAAAATCAACTTGGCAGAGGTAGCCACAATTCATAGAGTGTATTTGAGACTGTTCAGAACAATATGTTGTAGATCCAACCAGGCACCAGGCTATTTTGGACTGGGTAATGTGTAACGAGGCAGGTTTAATAGATGATCTCAGAGTAAAGGATCCCCTAGGAAACAGTGACCATAACAGGGTGGAATTCAGCATTCCGTTTGAGAGTGAGGAACTGGGGTCGGAAACAACTGTGCTAAACTTAAATAAGGGTAATTGAGGGCAGAGTTGGCTGGAGTGGAGTTTAGCAGAAAAGATAACAATGGCAGACGTTTAAGAAAATAGTTCACAACAAAGATATATATCCCAGTGAGGAAGAAGGATGCTAAGAAGGGGATAAACCAACCGTGGTTAACCAAGGAAGTTAAGGATAATATCAGATTGAATGAAAAAACATTCAATGTGGCAAAGATTCGTGGTAAGCCAGAGGGTTGGGAAAGCTTTTAAAAAAACCAATAAAAGATGACCAAAAAATAATAGAGAGAGAGAGAAAATAAACTTTGAGGATAAACTAGCAAGTAATATAAAAATGGACAGTAAGAGCTTCTTTGAATATATAAAAAGGAAGAGGGGGGCCAAAGAGAACATAGGCCCCTTAGAGAACGAGGCTGGGGAAATAATAATGGGGAACCAGGAAATGGCAGAGGAGTGGAATAAATACTTTGCATCCGTCTAAATGGTAGAAGACAGTAATAGCGTTCCAAAAATACTAAATAATCGAGGGGCAAATGTGGGAGAGGAAATAAATGCAATAACTATCACTAGAGAAAAAGTACTAGGGAAACTAATGGGGCTAAAGGCTGATAAGTCCCCTGGACCTGATGGGTTGCATCCGAGGATATTAAAGGAAGTAGCTGCAGAGATAGTGGATGCACTGGTAGTAATCTTCCAAGAATCCTTAGATTCTGGAAAGGTCCCAGAGGATTGGAGAGTGGCCAATGTAACACCCTTATTCAAAAAGGGAGGGAGACAATTAAACAGGTAACTCTAGGCCAGTTAGCTTACCATCTGTCATCGGGAAAATGTTATAGAGTCTATTATAAAGGGTGTAATAGCAGAGCATTTAGAAATACATAATCTAATCAGGCAGAGTCAGCATGGATTCATGAAGGGGAAATCATGCCTGACAATTTTTTTAGAATTCTTTGAGGAGGTAACAAGCAGGATAGATAAAGGGGAACCAGTAGATGTAATATATTTGGATTTCCAAAAGACCCTCGATAAGGTACCGCACATAAGGCTACTTAATAAGAGCCCATGGTGTTGGGGGTAGTATATTAGCATGGATAGAGGATTGGCTAACTAAAAGAAGACAGAGAGTTGAGATAAGGAGGGCATTTTCGGGATGGTAACCTACAACTAGTGGAGTGTCACAGGGATCAGTGCTGGGGCCACAATTATTTACAATATATATTAATGACTTGGATGAGGGAAGTGAATGTACTATCGCCAAGTTTGTGGATGACACAAAAATAGATGGGAAGGCAAGTGATGAGGATGACACCCGGAGTCTACAGAGGGATAGAGACAGGTGAAGTGAGTGGGCAAAAACGTGGCAGGTGGAATATAATGTGGGAAAATGTGAGGTTATGCACTTTGAAAGAAAAAATAGAGGAGCTGAATATTATTCAAATGGAGAAAGGCTGCAGAAAGCTGCAGCACAGAGGGATTTGGGGGTCCTCGTGCATGAATCACAAAAAGCTAACATACAAGTTCAGCAGGTAATAGGGAAGGGAAATGGAATGTTGGTCTTTATTTCAAAGGGAATGGAGTATAAAAATAGGGAAGTCTTGCTAAAACTATACAAGGCACTAGTTAGACCACACCTAGAATACTGTGAACAGTTTTGGTCCCCTTATCTAAGGAAAGATATACTGACATCGGAGGCAGTCCAGAGAAGGTTCACTAGGGTGATCCCGGGGATGGAGGGGTTTTCTTATGAGGAGAGGTTGAGTAGGTTCGGCCTGTACTCATTGGAGTTTAGAAGAATGAGAGGTGACCTTATTGAAACATATAAGATTCTTAGGGGGCTTGACAGGGTAGGTGCTGAGAGGCTGTTTCCCCTTGTGGGAGAGTCTAGGACCAGAGGGCATAATCTCAGAGTAAGGGGTCACCAATTTAAGACAGAGATGGGGAGGAATTTCTTCTCTCAGAGAGTAGTCAATCTGTGGAATTCTTTACCGCAGAGGGCTGTAGAGGCTGGGTCATTAGGTATATTCAAGGCTGAGATAGACAGATTTTTAATCAGTAAGAGAATCAAGGGTTGAGGGGAAAAGTCAGGAAAGTGGAGTTGAGGATTATCAGATCAGCCACGATCTCATTGAGTGGCGGAGCAGACTCGATGGGTCGAATGGCCTGCTTTCTGCTCCTACGTCTTATGGTCTATAGACCCTTGTTGCTTTCTCTGTGGCAACGCCTCGGCCAATCACAGTCGAGTGGCCAGCCGCCAATCAGCACCTATTTTCCTCCTGCAGTGTAAATTGTTGAGAGAGTTTGAAATTTGGCATTCTTGTGTTTGTCCTCCTGAGCGTAAGGTGGAAAGCGACCTGTCCCTCACTCTCTCTCTCTCTCTGTGGCAATAGTGGAGTTTAGAATGGGGTGAAAATATCGAAGCTTCCTCCAGTTGCCCCTTACCCGACCCAAGGGCAGGTGTTGACGAAAAGGATTTTGACCCAGCGACAGTGAAGGAACGGCCGATATATTTCCAAGTCGGGATGGTGAGGGGCTCGGAGGGGAACTTCCAAGTGGTGGTGTTCCCCATGTGTCTGCTGCCCTTGTCCTTCTAGATGGTAGTGGTCGTGGGTTTGGGCGGCGCTGTCGAAGGAGCCTTGGCGAGTTGCTGCAGTGCATCTTGTAGATGGTACACACACTGCTGCTACTGTGCGTCGGTGGTGGAGGGAGTGAATGTTTGTGGATGGGGTGCTGATCAAGCGGGGGCTGCTTTGTCCTGGACAGTGTCGAGCTTCTCGAGTGTTGTGGGAGCTGCACTCATCCAGGCAAGTGGGGAGTATTCCATCACAGTCCTGCCTTGTGTCTTGTAGATGGTGGACAGGCTTTGGGGAGTCAGGAGATTTGAGTTACTCTCCACAGGATTCCCAGCCTCTGACCTGCTCTTGTAGCCACAGTATTTATATGGCTGGGTCCAGTTCAGTTTCTGCTCAATGGTAACTCCCAGGAGGTTGATAGTGGGGGATTCAGTGATGGGAATGCCATTGAACGTCAAGGGGGCGATGGTTGGATTCTCTCTTGTTGGAGATGGTCATTGCCTGGCACTTGTGTGTGGGCGCGAATGTTACTGGCCACTGGTCAGCCCCGAGACTGGATATTGTCCAGGTCTTGCTGCATTTGGACACGGGGCTGCTTCACTATCTGAGGAGTCGCGAATGGTGCTGAACATTGTGCAACCATCAGCGAACATCCCCACTTCTGACCTTATGATGGAAGGAAGGTCATTGATGAAGCAGCTGAAGATGGTTGGGCCGAGGACACTAACCCTGAGGAACTCCTGCAGTGATGTCCTGGAGCTGAGATGACCGACCTCCAACAACCACAACCGTGTCGGCCGAACTTCGGAGTAATTCAGCTACCTTAAGACCATAGGAACACAGGGCTTAGAGGAGTAGGCCATTCGGCCCTTCAAGCCTGCTCTGCCGTTCCATAAGATGATGGGGCTGATCTGGTTGTGGTCTCAGGTCCACTTTGCCACCTGCTCTCCGTAACTCTCGACTCCCCCTGTCGACCAAAAAGATCGGTCCAACTCGGCCTTGTATATCTTCAGTGACCCGGCCCTCCCTGCACCCCAGCCTCCCGCCGCTCCCTGGGACATGGATGCTTGACCCTCGGAGAGGGTCCATCTTAAAAGGGGAGAACCCTTATCCTTAAACCGTGTCTCCCTAGTTCTAGTCACACCCTCCCCAACATCCTCCCGGTATCCACCCTAATCAAGCTCCCCTCACTTTGCCCGGAGGTCTCCGGCGATCCACGTCACCTTGCTTTCGAGTGCAAGGTAAAACGCATCCCACCCCCTCCGCACCCGGGTGTCCGTAGATCAGGAGCGTGGGAGTACTGTTGTCGAGCGGAGAAGGGAGAGGGAGGACGATAGGTTTTTCTCAACATCCTGAGTTCGACTGGGGGTGGGGGGGGGAAGAGGCGGGTACATCTGTACCCGGGCACGGAGCAGAGCCGATGTCCTCCGGGGGAAGGGAAACTTACCCGGGTCCGGCCCGCGTTAACTCCGGACCCACGGCGACGCGGTTAGCTCTCGACCGCCCCCTCTGGACCCGGCCAAAGCGAGCCACTCGGTTCGAGAGGCAATTAGGGACGGGCATCGAATGCCAGCCTTGCCCGCGTCCCGCCAAAAAAAGCAATTTGGAAATAAAAGAAAGAGCGGGTTCTGTTCGCCCACAGCCGGCCAATCGCACGGGGCCATTTGTGTTCCTCATGTTAGGGGGGGAAAATTAAAAACGCTACAAGAGAACACTGTAAGAATTTACTGAAGAACACTTAAAATCTCCGGGCAGACACGGCTGCTAAGCGTCTTAAGAGTTGACCATTACCAGATAAGACCATGAGACATAGGAGCAGAAATTAGGCCATTCGGCCCATCGAGTCTGCTCCGCCATTCAATCATGGCTGATAAGTTTCTCAACCCCATTCTCCCGCCTTCTCCCCGTAAGCTTTGATCCCCTTACCAATCAAGAACCTATCTATCTCGGTCTTAAATACACTCAATGACCTATGGCCTCCACAGCCTTCTGTGGCAATGAATCCCATAGATTCACCACTCTCTCTGGCTAAAGAAGTTTCTCCTCATCTCTGTTCTAAAAGGTCTTCCCTTTACTCTGAGGCTGGCCCCTCGGGTCCTAGTCTCTCCTACTAATGGAAACATCTTCCCCACGTCCCACTCTATCCAGGCCTTTCAGTATTCTGTAAGTTTCAATCAGATCCCCGCCCTCATCCTTCTAAACTCCATTGAGTATAGACTCAGAATCCTCAAACGTTCCTCATATGTTAAGCCTTTCATTTCTGGGATCGTTCTCGTAAACCTCCTCTGGACCCTCTCCAGGGCCAGAACATCCTTCCTGAGATACGGGGCCCAAAATTGCTCACAATATTCTAAATGTGATCTGACCAGAGCCTTATAAAGCCTCAGCAGCACATCCCTGCTTTTATATTCTAGTCCTCTCGAAATAATGAACATTGCACAGCCTTGAGAGTCAGGCTGGAGACAAAAGTAGGACATAAATTAGATTAAGTTCTCACATAGGGAAGGGGCAGATGGTTTTAGCTTAGATAGGGGAAGGCATACAATAGACAAAGAGGGGGCTTTGATGAAACACAGTCTTGAGCTGTGAGAACCAAGGTCTTTGCGTACGTGTTTTAATTTTGATTAGATAATATAATTATGCATACACCCTTTAGAATAATTGGTTAGCAAAATCACATGTTTATGTACGCAATAGGATAGAGTTAGTATGGGACCGGTGTGTCGGTTACCGATTGGATGTATTCAAATGTACTCAAATGTATTGTGATAAGAAAAAGTACAGAAGTAATGAAATGTAATCAATCTGGGAGCTGGGTCCTCATTCTTAGGAAGGATTGCGGCTACCTTACATATGCTTGAATAAAACTGGTTAGAGGATGCCTGAGTCTTTCTGGTCGCTATGTGATCGGGGATTGTAATTTCTCCTCTTCAACTGGCCTATATAGTAGTTGCTGGATAGGAGGGAGTACCTTCTTCGCTTACATGTCGACCAAGGGGGAAAAGTGGGGGGGGGGTGCGGGTTGGGGTAAGTGGACGCAGTCAGTTCACAGGTCGGCCACGGGCTCGGTCAAGGGTGAAGCGGGCTCGAAGGGGCTGATTGGCCTCCTCCTATTCATTCACAGGATGTGGGCGTCGCTGGCTGGGCCGGTGTTTATTGCCCATCCCTAATTGCCCCCTTGAGAAGGTGGTGGGTGAGCTGCCTTCTTGAACCGCTGCAGTCCCTGTGGGGTAGGTACACCCACGGCGCTGTTAGGGAGGGGTTTCCAGGATTTTGTCCCCTGTGGTGTAGGTACACCCACGGCGCTGTTAGGGAGGGAGTTCCAGGATTTTGTCCCCTGTGGTGTAGGTACACCCACGGCGCTGTTAGAGAGGGAGTTCCAGGATTTTGACCCAGCGACAGTGAAGGAACGGCCGATATATTTCCAAGTCAGGATGGTGAGGGGCTTGGAGGGGAACTTCCAGGTGGTGGTGTTCCCCATGTGTCTGCTGCCCTTGTCCTTCTAGATGGTAGAGGTCGTGGGTTTGGGCGGCGCTGTCGAAGGAGCCTTGGCGAGTTGCTAGAGTGCATCTTGTAGATGGTACACACACTGCTGCCACTGTGCGTCGGTGGTGAAGGGAGTGAATGTTTGTGGTTGGGGTGCCGATCAAGCGGGGGCTGCTTTGTCCTGGACGGTGTCGAGCTTCTCGAGTGTTGTGGGAGCTGCACTCATCCAGGCAAGTGGGGAGTATCCCATCACACTCCTGACTTGTGCCTTGTAGATGGTGGACAGGCTTTGGGGATTCAGGGGGTGAGTTACTCTCCGCAGGATTCCAAGCCTCTGACCTGCTCTTGTAGCCACAGTATTTATATGGCTGGTCCAGTTCAGTTTCTGGTCAATGGTAACCCCCCAGGATGTTGATAGTGGGGATTCAATGATGCTAATGCCAATGAACGCCAAGGGGGCAATGGTTGGATTCTCTCCTGTTGGAGATGGTCATTACCTGACACTTGTGTGGCGCGAATGTTACTGGCCACTGGTCAGCCCAAGTCTGGATATTGTCCAGGTCTTGCTGCATTTGGACATGTTCTGCTTCAGTATCTGAGGAGTCGCGAATGATGCTGAACATTGTGCAATCATCAGCGAACATCCCCACTTCTGACCTTATAATGAAAGGAAGGTCATTGATGAAACAGCTGAAGATGGTTGGGCCGAGGACACTACCCTGAGGAACTCCTGCAGTGATGTCCTGGAGCTGGACACTGTCCAGGGATAAAGCAGCCCCGCTTGATTGGCACCACACCTACAAATATTCATTCCTTCCACCACCGACGCACAGTAGCAGCAGCGTGTGTACCATCTACAAGATGCACTGCAGCAACTCACCAAGGCTCCTTCGACAGCACCTTCCAAACCCAAGACCACGACCATCTAGAAGGACAAGGGCAGCAGACACAGGGGGATCACCACCACCTGGAAGGACAAGGGCAGCAGCTAGGTGGGAACACCAACACCTGGAAGATCCCCCTCTGAGCCGCTCACCATCCTGACTTGGAAATATATCGGCCGTTCCTTCACTGTCGCTGGGTCAAAATCCCAGAACTCCCTCCCTAACAGCACCGTGGGTGTACCTACACCACAGGGGACAAAATCCTGGAACTCCATCCCTAACAGCGCTGTGGGTGTACCTACACCACAGGGGACTGCAGCGGTTCAAGAAGGCGGCTCACCCCCCCCCCCCCCCCACCTTCTCGAGGGGCAATTAGGGACGGGCAACAAATGCTGGGTCCGGCCGCAACCCCGTGAATGGATTATTTTTTAAAATACCATTGAAGGTCAAGGGGGCGATGGTTGGATTCTCTCTTGTTGGAGATGGTCATTGCCTGGCGCTTGTGTGGCGTGAAGGGTGAGTTTCTGTGTGTCCCGCATTCTTCCCTTTCCCCGAGTCGGGGATAGAAAAATGTTCCCCCCATCCTCTGTCACTATGGCAGACCAGGTGCCAAATGGCGGCCGTCCCTACCCAGAAGCCCCCGCGCCTGGGAAACCGCCCTATTCCTTTGGCTGAGCCGCGGCTGCGCCTGCGCAGTGCTGAGGGGGCCGCGGCGCATTCTGGGTCGAGGCACAGTCGGCCTGAGGTGACTTTTATCAGGGTTTTTTTTACCCCCCCCCTATCTATATCTTGTCGAGATAAATAATAGCGAATACAAACCGGAGTATCTGATGTTTCCCTCGGCGGCGACCAACGAGAGCGGCTTCGGCGGCGGTGGCGGCGGCTCAGTCTCCCCGGCCGTTGCCCAGCTCTGGACCACGTGACCCGAGGGCCATGACGGACAGGCGTCCCCGACCAATCAGGAGGCAGCGCTGTCCCCACGTCCCCTCCTGGAGGACCCAGTCCAGCGGCTGGTCCTCCAACCAATGGGAAAGGCCGGGGAGAGGAGGGGGGGCGGTGCCAGGAGGACAAAGGCCCGGCGGCTGCTCGTTCCGAGCCTGGGGAACGGCCGAGGGGCGTGGTCTCTGCCGCCTGTTGCTTCCCCTCCCGGCCAGAGGGGGAGCTCCTGTCAGCTCCCAGAGCTCAGAACAAGGGGAGTGGAGACACAGCAAAGGGACCTTAATCATCATATTATATATGTGTTAATGTATATAGAGGGAGCTTTATAATCATGTTATATGTGTTAATGTATAGAGGGAGCTTTATAATCATGTTATATGTGTTAATGTATATAGAGGGAGCTTTAATAATCATATATATGTGTTAATGTATATAGAGGGAGCTTTAATCATATATATGTGTTAATGTATATAGAGGGAGCTTTATAATCATGTTATATGTGTTAATGTATATAGAGTGAGCTTTAATAATCATATATATGTGTTAATGTATATAGAGTGAGCTTTAATCATATATATGTGTTAATGTATATAGAGGGAGCTTTATAATCATATATATATGTGTTAATGTATATAGAGGGAGCTTTATAATCATATATATGTGTGTTAATGTATATAGAGGGAGCTTTATAATCATATATATATATATATATGTTAATGTATATAGAGGGAGCTTTAATAATCATATATATGTGTTAATGTATATAGAGGGAGCTTTAATCATATATATGTGTTAATGTATATAGAGGGAGCTTTATAATCATATATATATATGTGTTAATGTATATAGAGGGAGCTTTAATAATCATATATATGTGTTAATGTATATAGAGGGAGCTTTAATCATATATATGTGTTAATGTATATAGAGGGAGCTTTAATCATATATATGTGTTAATGTATATAGAGGGAGCTTTATAATCATATACATGTGTTAATGTATATAGAGGGAGCTTTAATAATCATATATATGTGTGTTAATGTATATAGAGGGAGCTTTAATAATCATATATATGTGTGTGTTAATGTATATAGAGGGAGCTTCAATAATCATATATATATGTGTTAATGTATATAGAGGGAGCTTTAATAATCATATATATGTGTTAATGTATATAGAGGGAGCTTTAATAATCATATATATGTGTTAATGTATATAGAGGGAGCTTTAATAATCATATATATGTGTGTTAATGTATATAGAGGGAGCTTTAATCATATATATGTGTTAATGTATATAGAGGGAGCTTTAATAATCATATATATGTGTGTTAATGTATATAGAGGGAGCTTTAATCATATATATGTGTTAATGTATATAGAGGGAGCTTTATAATCATATACATGTGTTAATGTATATAGAGGGAGCTTTAATAATCATATATATATATGTGTTAATGTATATAGAGGTAGCTTTAATAATCATATATATATGTGTTAATGTATATAGAGGGAGCTTTAATAATCATATATATATATGTTAATGTATATAGAGGGAGCTTTAATCATATATATGTGTTAATGTATATAGAGGGAGCTTTAATCATATATATGTGTTAATGTATATAGAGGGAGCTTTATAATCATATACATGTGTTAATGTATATAGAGGGAGCTTTAATAATCATATATATATGTGTTAATGTATATAGAGGGAGCTTTAATAATCATATATATATGTGTTAATGTTTATAGAGGGAGCTTTAATAATCATATATATGTGTTAATGTATATAGAGGGAGCTTTAATAATCATATATGTGTGTTAATGTATATAGAGGGAGCTTTATAATCATATACATGTGTTAATGTATATAGAGGGAGCTTTAATAATCATATATATGTGTTAATGTATATAGAGGGAGCTTTAATAATCATATATATATGTGTGTTAATGTATATAGAGGGAGCTTTAATAATCATATATATGTGTGTTAATGTATATAGAGGGAGCTTTAATAATCATATATATATGTGTTAATGTATATAGAGGGAGCTTTAATCATATATATGTGTTAATGTATATAGAGGGAGCTTTAATAATCATATATATATGTGTTAATGTATATAGAGGGAGCTTTAATCATATATATGTGTTAATGTATATAGAGGGAGCTTTATAATCATATACATGTGTTAATGTATATAGAGGGAGCTTTAATAATCATATATATATGTGTTAATGTATATAGAGGGAGCTTTATAATCATATATATGTGTGTTAGTGTATATATAGAGGGAGCTTTATAATCATTATATATGTGTTAATGTATATGGAGGGAGCTTTAATAATCATTCTGTATGTGTTAATGTATATAGAGGGAGCTTTATAATCATATATATTTGTTAATGTATATAGAGGGAGCTTTAATAATCATTATATATGTGTTAATGTATATAGAGGGAGCTTTAATAATCATATATATTTGTTAATGTATATAGAGGGAGCTTTAATAATCATTATATATGTGTTAATGTATATAGAGGGAGCTTTATAATCATATATGTGTTGATGTATATAGATGGAGCTTTAATAATCATATATGTGTTAATATATGGAGGAAGCTTTATAATCATATATGTGTTAATATATATGGAGGGAGATTTAATAATCATATATATGTGTGTTAATATATGTAGAGGGAGTTATAATAATCGTTTTATATGTGTTAATGTATATAGAGGGAGCTTTATCATATTATATATGTGTTAATATATATAGAGGGAGTTAATGTGTGTTAATGTATATAGAGGGAGCTTTAATAATTATATTGTATGTGTGTTAATGTATATAGAGGGAGTTTTAATAATCATATTATATATGTTTTAATGTATATGGGAGCTTTAATAATCATTTTATATATGTGTTAATGTATATAGAGGGAGCTTTAATGACCATTATAAATATGTTAATATATATAGAGTGAGCTTTAATAATCATTATATATGTTAATATATATAGAGGAAGCATTATAATCATATGTGTGTTGATGTATATAGATGGAGCTTTAATAATCATATATATGTGTTAATATATGGAGGAAGCTTTATAATCATATATGTGTTAATATATATAAAGGGAGCTTTAATAATCACACATATATATATGTTAATATATGTAGAGGGAGTTTTAATAATCGTTTTATATGTGTTAATATATATAGAGGGAGCTTTAACAATCATATTATACATGTGTTAATATATATAGAGAAAGCTTTATAATCATATATGTGTTAATATATATGAGGGAGCTTTAACAATCATATATACGTTATATGTAGAGGGAGCTTTAATAATCATATTATAAATGTGTTAATATATATGGAGGGAGCTTTAATATTATTTATGTGTTAATATATGTACAGAGAGAAATTTAATAATCATGTTGCCTATGTGTTAAATATATTGTTATAAAGCCATGTTTTATATTGAAAATGACTTTATTTAATTATTGAACAGAAAAAAGACTGAAACCATATTTCAGTGACTTGAAATAGCAGTTTCTAAAATGGCTGAACATTTGCATGATTGTCCCTTTACACGTTCCATAGCCGCTAAAATGGAGTCAGCCCGTCTGGAAGACATCATCTTCATCTTCATCAAGACAATCAATCACCTTGGAGGAAGGTGAATGACCACATCTCCTGACCCATTCACAAAACATTCAGGCGACACCTGTGCACTAAACGGAGCGGGGAACACGCGAGGAGATGTCATCCCTTTGGACAATGGGCCCTGGCTGAGAATGGGACTCGCCCAGCCATAATCCTAATCACGGCCAAACCACGGACCTGGAATTAACTTGCTGTGACCATTTTCGTGTAACTGGTCAGTTGGTGAGAGGGGATTGTGTGATGAGCCAGTTTTGACCTTTGAGAAACTGTTCTTCACCAAGCTAGAGAACGGAAGAGATGTTGAAGAAGACTGCAAGTGGGGCAATCTCTCTCTCTCTCTCTTTCTCTTTCTCCATCCAGCCTGCAAGTTTGAGTCCTGTCTGCCACTTGACCACCCATAGGCCGCAGGCTGTGTCCTTAAGCGTCAATCCATTCGCCACTGCCTCAAGAGGAAAAGATCCTCAAATCGTCTCCACAGGGGCCTTTGAGCCAAGCCCGCAACCGTCTGTCCAAGTCCTCAATCTACCAAGATCCTGAGACCATTCACTGTCACTGGACTTCCAACATACTGCTTAATCTATCCCCCCCCACCAAAACCCGGTCTGCAAAGGGATATGGACAGGTTAAGAGAGAGAGAGGAGGGGGGGGAAACATTTGACAGACGGTGGGTAAGTGTGAAGGTGTTCGCTTTGGCAGGTGTGCCGCTTCAGTGGGGAAAAAAAAGAGTGCGGCACCCGATGGTGCAGAGGGATCTGGGTGTCCTAGTGTATGAATCACATAACGTTTTAGTGTCTCAGTAAGAAAGGCACCTGGAATGTTGGCCTTCATTGCAAGAGGACTGGAATAGTGAGGAAGGTTCACTGGACTCGATCCTGGGATGAAGGGGTTGTCGATCGGCGTGGGATTGTACCCACTGGAGTTCAGAAGAATTGAGAAGTGAATTGATTGAAACATTACAAGATCCGCGGGGGGACTTGGTAGGTGGGAATGCCTGGGAGGATGTCTCCTCTCGTGGGGGGAGGCTTAAAACTAGTTGGGGGTGGGGGGGAGGGGGAATAGTTTAAAAATAAGAGGTTTCCCTTTTAAGACAGAGGTCAGGAGGAACTTTTTTCTCCCAAAGGGTCTTTGGTGGGTGGGATTCTCTCCCCCAGGAAGTAGCGGAGGCTGGGCCTTTGGATTTATTTAAGCAGGGTTCGATGGACTTTTCTTAGGCAAGCGAGTCGAGGGTTATGGGTGGGGTGGGGTGCAGACAGGACAGTGGAGCTGAGACCGCAGCCAGATCAGCCACGATCTTATGGAGTGGTGGAGCAGGCTTGAGGGGCCGAATGGCCGACTCCTGTTCCTATGTTTCTACGTTACTTAATTGTGTATGTGTGTGTGTGTATGTGTGTGTGTGTATATGTGTGTGTGTGTGTATGTGTGTGTGTGTATGTGTGTGTGTGTATGTGTGTGTGTATATGTGTGTGTGTGTGTATGTGTGTGTGTGTGTGTGTGTATGTGTGTGTGTGGATGTGTGTGCGTGGATGTGTGTGCGTGGATGTGTGTGCGTGGATGTGTGTGCGTGGATGTGTATGTGTGTGTGTGTGTGTGTATGGGTGTGTGTGTATGGGTGTGTGTGTATGGGTGTGTGTGTATGGGTGTGTGTGTATGTGTGTGTGTGTGTATGGGTGTGTGTGTATGGGTGTGTGTGTATGGGTGTGTGTGTATGGGTGTGTGTGTGTATGGGTGTGTGTGAAAGTCAAAGTGTTTTTTATTATCGTTGTTTAAACCGTGTGTTAAGTACAATAAATGCTATTCCCTTCTTAAAAGCTTACAAAGAAACTGATCTGTTTGCATCTTTCACAGTCATAAAAACATAACATAAGAAATAGGAGCAGGAGGAGGCCATTCGGCCCCTCGAGCCCGCTACCCCCATTCAATAAGATCGTGGCTGACCTGCTTGGGTTTCGAGTTCCACATTCCCATCTAACCCCCCCCGATAACCTTCGATCCCCTCGCCTCACAAGAATTTCTCTACCTCCGACTTAAAATTATTCAGTGACTCCCGTCTCCACCCGCTCCTGAGGCAGAGAGTTCCAAACTCGCACAACCCTCAGAGAGAGAAAAAAATTCTCCTCATCTCTGTCCTAAAAGGGTGATCCCTAATTTTAAACCAGTGCCCCCCTAGTTCTGGGCTCACCCACAAGAGGAAACATCCTTTCCATGTCCACCTTGTCAAGGCCGTTCAGGATCTTGTAAACTTCAATCGAATCACCCTCCCCATCACTCTTCTAAACTCCAGTGGAAACAAGCCCAGTCTGTCCGACCCTTTCCTCATCGGACAACCCACTCATTCCAGGTATCAATCCGGTAAACCTCCTCTGGACCACCTCCAACGCATTTACATCCTTCTTTAAGTAAGGAGACCAAAACTGCGCACAGTATTCGAGATGCGGTCTCACCCAACGCCCTGTCTAACTGAAACATAACCTCCTTAATTTTCTGTTTAATCCCTCTGGTAATAAAGGATAGCGTTCCATTAGCCTTCTGAATAACTTGCTGTACCTCCACACACAGCCAATAAACAGTTAAACACTCACTGAACTGGGAAGCATCCTTTAAAAGGAAGTGTTGCAGTCCAACAAGGAGTGGGAAAAGAGGAAACCAGTCTACTTCCCCTCACCAGATCAGACTGTTGTACACAGAGGGAACTGTAATAACCATGTTACATATGGGGTATTATATCTCCAGAGGGAATCTTCACTCCCGGACTAACCACAACCGGGAGGCTGACCCGAGATTTCTGTGCTCAAGTCTCTGGAGGGGATCCTCAACCCTCAACGCTCCAGATTCGGAGCTAAGAGAGCGGAACCGACAGAGAGAGACCGTATCTAACTGGTACCTGTCCTGGGAGTGTTTGATGGGGACGGTGTGGAGGGAGCTTTACTCTGTATCTAACCCCGTGCTGTACCTGTCCTGGGAGTGTTTGATGGGGACGGTGTGGAGGGAGCTTTACTCTGTATCTAACCCCGTGCTGTACCTGTCCTGGGAGTGTTTGATGGGGACGGTGTGGAGGGAGCTTTATTCTGTATCTAACCCCGTGCTGTACCTGTCCAAGGAGTGTTTGATGGGGACGGTGTAGAGGGAGCTTTACTCTGTATCTAACCCCGTGCTGTACCTGTCCTGGGAGTGTTTGATGGGGACGGTGTAGAGGGAGCTTTACTCTGTATCTTACCCCGTGCTGTACCTGTCCTGGGAGTGTTTGATGGGGACGGTGTAGAGGGAGCTTTACTCTGTATCTAACCCCGTGCTGTACCTGTCCTGGGAGTGTTTGATGGGGACGGTGTAGAGGGAGCTTTACTCTGTATCTAACCCCGTGCTGTACCTGTCCTGGGAGTGTTTGATGGGGACGGTGTAGAGGGAGCTTTACTCTGTATCATTCCCGTGCTGTACCTGTCCTGGGAGTGTTTGATGGGGACAGTGTAGAGGGAGCGTTACTCTGTATCTAATCCCGTGGTCTACCTGTCCTGGTAGTGTTTGATGGGGACAGTGAAGAGGGAGCTTTACTCTGTATCTAACCCCGTGCTGTACCTGTCCTGGGAATGTTTGATGGGACGGTGTAGAGGGAGCTTTACTTTGTATCTAACCCCGTGCTGTACCTGTCCTGGGAGTGTTTGATTGGGACAGTGTAGAGAGAGCTTTACTCTGTATCTAATCCCGTGGTCTACCTGTCCTGGGAGTGTTTGATGGGGACAGTGTAGAGGGAGCTCTACTCTGTATCTAACTCCGTGCTGTACCTGTCCTGGGAGTGTTTGATGGGGATGGTGTAGAGGGAGCTTTACTCTGTATCTAACCCCGTGCTGTACCTGTCCGGGGAGGGTTTGATCGGCACTGTTTGGAGGAAGGTTTACTCTGTATCTAACCCCGTGCTTTACCTGTCCTGCAAGTGTTTGATGGGGACGCTGTAGAGGGAGCTTTATTCTATATATAACCCGATGCTGTACCTGTCTTGGGAGTGTTTGATGGGGACGGTGTAGAGGGAGCTTTACTCTGTATCTAACCCTGTGCTATACCTGTCCTGGGAGTGTTTGATGGGGACAGTGTAGAGGGAGCTTTACTCTGTATCTAACCCCGTGCTGTACCTGTCCTGGGAGTGTTTGATGGGACGGTGTAGAGGGAGCTTTACTCTGTATCTAACGCCGTGTTGTACCTGTCCTGGGAGTGTTTGATGGGGACAGTGTAGAGGGAGCTTTACTCTGTATCTAACCCCGTGCTGTACCTGTCCTGGGAGTGTTTGATGGGACGGTGTAGAGGGAGCTTTACTTTGTATCTAACCCCGTGCTGTACCTGACCTGGGAGTGTTTGATGGGGACAGTGTAGAGGGAGCTTTACTCTGTATCTAGCCCCGTGCTGTACCTGTCCTGGGAGTGTTTGATTGGGACAGTGTAGAGTGAGCTTTACTCTGTATCTAATCCCGTGGTCTACCTGTCCTGGGAGTGTTTGATGGGGACAGTGTAGAGGGAGCTTTACTCTGTATCTAACTCCGTGCTGTACCTGTCCTGGGAGTGTTTGATGGGGACGGTGTAGAGGGAGCTTTACTCTGTATCTAACGCCGTGCTGTACCTGTCCTGGGAGTGTTTGATGGGGACAGTGTAGAGGGAGCTTTACTCTGTATCTAACCCCGTGCTGTACCTGTCCGGGGAGGGTTTGATCGGCACTGTTTGGAGGAAGGTTTACTCTGTCTCTAACCCCGTGCTTTACCTGTCCTGCAAGTGTTTGATGGGGACGCTGTAGAGGGAGCTTTATTCTATATATATCCCGATGCTGTACCTGTCTTGGGAGTGTTTGATGGGGACGGTGTAGAGGCAGCTTTACTCTGTATCTAACCCTGTGCTATACCTGTCCTGGGAGTGTTTGATGGGGACAGTGTAGAGGGAGCTTTACTCTGTATCTAACCCCGTGCTGTACCTGTCCTGGGAGTGTTTGATGGGACGGTGTAGAGGGAGCTTTACTCTGTATCTAAAGCCGTGCTGTACCTGTCCTGGGAGTGTTTGATGGGGACAGTGTAGAGGGAGCTTTACTCTGTATCTAACGCCGTGCTGTACCTGTCCTGGGAGTGTTTGATGGGGACAGTGTAGAGGGAGCTTTACTCTGTATCTAATGTCGTGCTGTACCTGTCCTGGGAGTGTTTGATGGGGACAGTGTAGAGGGAGCTTTACTCTGTATCTAACCCCGTGCTGTACCTGTCCTTGGAGTGTTTGATGGGGACAGTGTAGAGGGAGCTTTACTCTGTATCTAACCCCGTGTTGTAACTGTCCTGGGAGTGTTTGATGGGGACGGTGTAGAGGGAGCTTTACTCTGTATCTAGCCCCGTTCTGTACCTGTCCTGGGAGTGTTTGATGGGGACAGTGTAGAGGGAGCTTTACTCTGTATCTAATCCCGTGCTGTACCTGTCCTGGGAGTGTTTGATTGGGACAGTGTAGAGGGAGCTTTACTCTGTATCTAATCCCGTGGTCTACCTGTCCTAGGAGTGTTTGATGGGGACAGTGTAAAGGGTGCTTTACTCTGTATCTAACTCCGTGCTGTACCTGTCCTGGGAGTGTTTGATGGGGATGGTGTAGAGGGAGCTTTACTCTGTATCTAACCCCGTGCTGTACCTGTCCGGGGAGGGTTTGATCGGCACTGTTTGGAGGAAGGTTTACTCTGTATCTAACCCCGTGCTTTACCTGTCCTGCAAGTGTTTGATGGGGACGCTGTAGAGGGAGCTTTATTCTATATATAACCCGATGCTGTACCTGTCTTGGGAGTGTTTGATGTGGACGGTGTAGAGGGAGCTTTACTCTGTATCTAACCCTGTGCTATACCTGTCCTGGGAGTGTTTGATGGGGACAGTGTAGAGGGAGCTTTACTCTGTATCTAACCCCATGCTGTACCTGTCCTGGGAGTGTTTGATGGGACGGTGTAGAGGGAGCTTTACTCTGTATCTAACGCCGTGCTCTACCTGACCTGGGAGTGTGTGATGAGGACAGTGTAGAGGGAGCTTTACTCTGTATCTAACCCCATGCTGTACCTGTCCTGGGAGTGTTTGATGGGGACAGTGTAGAGGGAGCTTTACTCTGTATCTAACGCCGTGCTGTACCTGCCCTGGGAGTGTTTGATGGGGACAGTGTAGAGGGAGCTTTACCCTGTATCTAACCCCGTGCTGTACCTGTCCTGCGAGTGTTTGTTGGGGACGGTGTAGAGGGAGCTTTATTCTATATATAACCCGATGCTGTACCTGTCTTGGGAGTGTTTGATGGGGACGGTGTAGAGGGAACTTTACTCTGTATCTAACCCCGTGCTGTACCTGTCCTGGGAGTGTTTGATTGGGACGGTGTAGAGGGAGCTTTACTCTGTATCTAGCCCCGTGCTGTACCTGTCCTGGGAGTGTTTGATGGGGACAGTGTAGAGGGAGCTTTACTCTGTATCTAATCCCGTGGTCTACCTGTCCTGGGAGTGTTTGATGGGGACAGTGTAGAGGGAGCTTTACTCTGTATCTAACCCCGTGCTGTACCTGTCCTGGGAGTGTTTGATGGGACGGTGTAGAGGGAGCTTTACTCTGTATCTAACCCCGTGCTGTACCTGTCCTGGGAGTGTTTGATGGGGACAGTGTAGAGGGAGCTTTACTTTGTATCTAACCCCGTGCTCTACCTGACCTGGGAGTGTTTGATGGGGACAGTGTAGAGGGAGCTTTACTCTGTATCTAGCCCCGTGCTGTACCTGTCCTGGGACTGTTTGATTGGGACAGTGTAGAGGGAGCTTTACTCTGTATCTAATCCCGTGGTCTACCTGTCCATGGAGTGTTTGATGGGGACAGTGTAGAGGGAGCTTTCCTCTGTATCTAACTCCGTGCTGTACCTGTCCTCGGATTGTTTGATGGGGATGGTGTAGATGGAGCTTTACTCTGTGTCTAACCCCGTGCTGTACCTGTCCGGGGAGGGTTTGATCGGCACTGTTTGGAGGAAGGTTTACTCTGTATCTAACCCCGTGCTTTACCTGTCCTGCAAGTGTTTGATGGGGACGCTGTAGAGGGAGCTTTATTCTATATATAACCCGATGCTGTACCTGTCTTGGGAGTGTTTGATGGGGACGGTGTAGAGGGAGCTTTACTCTGTATCTAACCCTGTGCTATACCTGTCCTGGGAGTGTTTGATGGGGACAGTGTAGAGGGAGCTTTACTCTGTATCTAACCCCGTGCTGTACCTGTCCTGGGAGTGTTTGATGGGACGGTGTAGAGGGAGCTTTACTCTGTATTTAACGCCGTGCTCTACCTGACCTGGGAGTGTGTGATGAGGACAGTGTAGAGGGAGCTTTACTCTGTATCTAACCCCATGCTGTACCTGTCCTGGGAGTGTTTGATGGGGACAGTGTAGAGGGAGCTTTACTCTGTATCTAATGACGTGCTGTACCTGTCCTGGGAGTGTTTGATGGGGACAGTGTAGAGGGAGCTTTACCCTGTATCTAACCCCGTGCTGTACCTGTCCTGCGAGTGTTTGATGGGGACGGTGTAGAGGGAGCTTTATTCTATATATAGCCCGATGCTGTACCTGTCTTGGGAGTGTTTGATTGGGACAGTGTAGAGGGAGCTTTACTCTGTATCTAATCCCGTGGTCTACCTGTCCTGGGAGTGTTTGATGGGGACAGTGTAGAGGGAGCTCTACTCTGTATCTAACTCCGTGCTGTACCTGTCCTGGGAGTGTTTGATGGGGATGGTGTAGAGGGAGCTTTACTCTGTATCTAACCCCGTGCTGTACCTGTCCGGGGAGGGTTTGATCGGCACTGTTTGGAGGAAGGTTTACTCTGTATCTAACCCCGTGCTTTACCTGTCCTGCAAGTGTTTGATGGGGAGGCTGTAGAGGGAGCTTTATTCTATATATAACCCGATGCTGTACCTGTCTTGGGAGTGTTTGATGGGGACGGTGTAGAGGGAGCTTTACTCTGTATCTAACCCTGTGCTATACCTGTCCTGGGAGTGTTTGATGGGGACAGTGTAGAGGGAGCTTTACTCTGTATCTAACCCCGTGCTGTACCTGTCCTGGGAGTGTTTGATGGGACGGTGTAGAGGGAGCTTTACTCTGTATCTAACGCCGTGTTGTACCTGTCCAGGGAGTGTTTGATGGGGACAGTGTAGAGGGAGCTTTACTCTGTATCTAACCCCGTGCTGTACCTGTCCTGGGAGTGTTTGATGGGACGGTGTAGAGGGAGCTTTACTTTGTATCTAACCCCGTGCTGTACCTGACCTGGGAGTGTTTGATGGGGACAGTGTAGAGGGAGCTTTACTCTGTATCTAACCCCATGCTTTACCTGTCCTGGGAGTGTTTGATGGGGACGGTGTAGAGGGAGCTTTACTCTGTATCTAACGCCGTGCTGTACCTGTCCTGGGAGTGTTTGATGGGGACAGTGTAGATGGAGCTTTACCCTGTATCTAACCCCGTGCTGTACCTGTCCTGCGAGTGTTTGATGGGGACGGTGTAGAGGGAGCTTTATTCTATATATAACCCGATGCTGTACCTGTCCTGGGAGTGTTTGATGGGGACAGTGTAGAGGGAGCTTTACTCTGTATCTAACCCCGTGCTGTACCTGTCCTGGGAGTGTTTGATGGGACGGTGTAGAGGGAGCTTTACGTGGTATCTAGCGCCGTGCTGTACCTGTCCTGGGAGTGTGTGATGGGGACAGTGTAGAGGGAGCTTTACTCTGTATCTAAACCCATGCTGTACCTATCCTGGGAGTGTTTGATGGGGACAGTCTAGAGGGAGCTTTACTCTGTATCTAACCCCGTGCTGTACCTGTCCTGGGAGTGTTTGATGGGCACAGTGTAGATGGAGCTTTACCCTGTGTCTCACCCCGTGCTGTACCTGTCCTGGGAGTGTTTGATGGGGACGGTGTAGAGGGAGCTTTATAATATATATAAACCGATGCTGTACCTGTCTTGGGAGTGTTTGATGGGGACGGTGTAGAGGGAGCTTTACTCTGTATCTAACCCCGTGCTGTACCTGTCCTGGGTGTGTTTGATGGGGACGGTGTAGAGGGAGCTTTACTCTGTATCTTACCCCGTGCTGTACCTGTCCTGGGAGTGTTTGATGAGACGGTGTAGAGGGAGCTTTACTCTGTATCTAACGCCGTGCTGTACCTGTCCTGGGAGTGTTTGATGGGGACAGTGTAGAGGGAGCTTTACTCTGTATCTAACCCCGTGCTGTACCTGTCTTGGGAGTGTTTGATGGGGACGGTGTAGAGGGAGCTTTACTCTGCATCTAACCCTGTGCTATACCTGTCCTGGGAGTGTTTGCTGGGGACAGTGTAGAGGGAGCTTTACTCTGTATCTAACCCCGTGCTGTACCTGTCCTGGGAGTGTTTGATGGGACAGTGTATTGGGAGCTTTACTCTGTATCTAACGCCGTGCTCTACCTGACCTGGGAGTGTGTGATGAGGACAGTGTAGAGGGAGCTTTACTCTGTATTTAACCCCATGCTGTACCTGTCCGGGGAGTGTTTGATGGGGACAGTGTAGAGGGAGCTTTACTCTGCATCTAACGCCGTGCTGTACCTGTCCTGGGAGTGTTTGATGGGGACAGTGTAGTGGGAGCTTTACCCTGTATCTAACCCCGTGCTGTACCTGTCCTGCGAGTGTTTGTTGGGGACGGTGTAGAGGGAGATTTATTCTATATATAACCCGATGCTGTACCTGTCTTGGGAGTGTTTGATGGGGACGGTGTAGAGGGAGCTTTACTCTGTATCTAACCCCGTGCTGTACCTGTCCTGGGAGTGTTTGATGGGGACAGTGTAGAGGGAGCTTTACTCTGTATCTAACCCCATGCTGTACCTATCCTGGGAGTGTTTGATGGGGACAGTCTAGAGGGAGCTTTACTCTGTATCTAACCCCGTGCTGTACCTGTCCTGGGAGTGTTTGATGGGGACAGTGTAGATGGAGCTTTTCCCTGTGTCTAACCCCGTGCTGTACCTGTCCTGGGAGTGTTTGATGGGGACGGTGTAGAGGGAGCTTTATAATATATATAAACCGATGCTGTACCTGTCTTGGGAGTGTTTGATGGGGACGGTGTAGAGGGAGCTTTACTCTGTATCTAACCCCGTGCTGTACCTGTCCTGGGAGTGTTTGATGGGGACAGTTTAGAGGGAGCTTTACTCTGTATCTAACCCCGTGCTGTACCTGTCCTGCGAGTGTTTGTTGGGGACGGTGTAGATGGAGCTTTACTCTGTGTCTAACCCCGTGCTGTACCTGTCCGGGGAGGGTTTGATCGGCACTGTTTGGAGGAAGGTTTACTCTGTATCTAACCCCGTGCTTTACCTGTCCTGCAAGTGTTTGATGGGGACGCTGTAGAGGGAGCTTTATTCTATATATAACCCGATGCTGTACCTGTCTTGGGAGTGTTTGATGGGGACGGTGTAGAGGGAGCTTTACTCTGTATCTCACCCTGTGCTATACCTGTCCTGGGAGTGTTTGATGGGGACAGTGTAGAGGGAGCTTTACTCTGTATCTAACCCCGTGCTGTACCTGTCCTGGGAGTGTTTGATGGGACGGTGTAGAGGGAGCTTTACTCTGTATTTAACGCCGTGCTCTACCTGACCTGGGAGTGTGTGATGAGGACAGTGTAGAGGGAGCTTTACTCTGTATCTAACCCCATGCTGTACCTGTCCTGGGAGTGTTTGATGGGGACAGTGTAGAGGGAGCTTTACTCTGTATCTAATGACGTGCTGTACCTGTCCTGGGAGTGTTTGATGGGGACAGTGTAGAGGGAGCTTTACCCTGTATCTAACCCCGTGCTGTACCTGTCCTGCGAGTGTTTGATGGGGACGGTGTAGAGGGAGCTTTATTCTATATATAGCCCGATGCTGTACCTGTCTTGGGAGTGTTTGATTGGGACAGTGTAGAGGGAGCTTTACTCTGTATCTAATCCCGTGGTCTACCTGTCCTGGGAGTGTTTGATGGGGACAGTGTAGAGGGAGCTCTACTCTGTATCTAACTCCGTGCTGTACCTGTCCTGGGAGTGTTTGATGGGGATGGTGTAGAGGGAGCTTTACTCTGTATCTAACCCCGTGCTGTACCTGTCCGGGGAGGGTTTGATCGGCACTGTTTGGAGGAAGGTTTACTCTGTATCTAACCCCGTGCTTTACCTGTCCTGCAAGTGTTTGATGGGGAGGCTGTAGAGGGAGCTTTATTCTATATATAACCCGATGCTGTACCTGTCTTGGGAGTGTT
The DNA here is from genome assembly GCF_964194155.1 of Cetorhinus maximus. NCBI lineage: Eukaryota > Metazoa > Chordata > Chondrichthyes > Lamniformes > Cetorhinidae > Cetorhinus > Cetorhinus maximus. Next base: position 43,169 of record NW_027596711.1, read on the forward strand.
TGATGGGGACGGTGTAGAGGGAGCTTTACTCTGTATCTAACCCTGTGCTATACCTGTCCTGGGAGTGTTTGATGGGGACAGTGTAGAGGGAGCTTTACTCTGTATCTAACCCCGTGCTGTACCTGTCCTGGGAGTGTTTGATGGGACGGTGTAGAGGGAGCTTTACTCTGTATCTAACGCCGTGTTGTACCTGTCCAGGGAGTGTTTGATGGGGACAGTGTAGAGGGAGCTTTACTCTGTATCTAACCCCGTGCTGTACCTGTCCTGGGAGTGTTTGATGGGACGGTGTAGAGGGAGCTTTACTTTGTATCTAACCCCGTGCTGTACCTGACCTGGGAGTGTTTGATGGGGACAGTGTAGAGGGAGCTTTACTCTGTATCTAACCCCATGCTTTACCTGTCCTGGGAGTGTTTGATGGGGACGGTGTAGAGGGAGCTTTACTCTGTATCTAACGCCGTGCTGTACCTGTCCTGGGAGTGTTTGATGGGGACAGTGTAGATGGAGCTTTACCCTGTATCTAACCCCGTGCTGTACCTGTCCTGCGAGTGTTTGATGGGGACGGTGTAGAGGGAGCTTTATTCTATATATAACCCGATGCTGTACCTGTCCTGGGAGTGTTTGATGGGGACAGTGTAGAGGGAGCTTTACTCTGTATCTAACCCCGTGCTGTACCTGTCCTGGGAGTGTTTGATGGGACGGTGTAGAGGGAGCTTTACGTGGTATCTAGCGCCGTGCTGTACCTGTCCTGGGAGTGTGTGATGGGGACAGTGTAGAGGGAGCTTTACTCTGTATCTAAACCCATGCTGTACCTATCCTGGGAGTGTTTGATGGGGACAGTCTAGAGGGAGCTTTACTCTGTATCTAACCCCGTGCTGTACCTGTCCTGGGAGTGTTTGATGGGCACAGTGTAGATGGAGCTTTACCCTGTGTCTCACCCCGTGCTGTACCTGTCCTGGGAGTGTTTGATGGGGACGGTGTAGAGGGAGCTTTATAATATATATAAACCGATGCTGTACCTGTCTTGGGAGTGTTTGATGGGGACGGTGTAGAGGGAGCTTTACTCTGTATCTAACCCCGTGCTGTACCTGTCCTGGGTGTGTTTGATGGGGACGGTGTAGAGGGAGCTTTACTCTGTATCTTACCCCGTGCTGTACCTGTCCTGGGAGTGTTTGATGAGACGGTGTAGAGGGAGCTTTACTCTGTATCTAACGCCGTGCTGTACCTGTCCTGGGAGTGTTTGATGGGGACAGTGTAGAGGGAGCTTTACTCTGTATCTAACCCCGTGCTGTACCTGTCTTGGGAGTGTTTGATGGGGACGGTGTAGAGGGAGCTTTACTCTGCATCTAACCCTGTGCTATACCTGTCCTGGGAGTGTTTGCTGGGGACAGTGTAGAGGGAGCTTTACTCTGTATCTAACCCCGTGCTGTACCTGTCCTGGGAGTGTTTGATGGGACAGTGTATTGGGAGCTTTACTCTGTATCTAACGCCGTGCTCTACCTGACCTGGGAGTGTGTGATGAGGACAGTGTAGAGGGAGCTTTACTCTGTATTTAACCCCATGCTGTACCTGTCCGGGGAGTGTTTGATGGGGACAGTGTAGAGGGAGCTTTACTCTGCATCTAACGCCGTGCTGTACCTGTCCTGGGAGTGTTTGATGGGGACAGTGTAGTGGGAGCTTTACCCTGTATCTAACCCCGTGCTGTACCTGTCCTGCGAGTGTTTGTTGGGGACGGTGTAGAGGGAGATTTATTCTATATATAACCCGATGCTGTACCTGTCTTGGGAGTGTTTGATGGGGACGGTGTAGAGGGAGCTTTACTCTGTATCTAACCCCGTGCTGTACCTGTCCTGGGAGTGTTTGATGGGGACAGTGTAGAGGGAGCTTTACTCTGTATCTAACCCCATGCTGTACCTGTCCGGGGAGTGTTTGATGGGGACAGTGTAGAGGGAGCTTTACTCTGCATCTAACGCCGTGCTGTACCTGTCCTGGGAGTGTTTGATGGGGACAGTGTAGTGGGAGCTTTACCCTGTATCTAACCCCGTGCTGTACCTGTCCTGCGAGTGTTTGTTCGGGACGGTGTAGAGGGAGATTTATTCTATATATAACCCGATGCTGTACCTGTCTTGGGAGTGTTTGATGGGGACGGTGTAGAGGGAGCTTTACTCTGTATCTAACCCCGTGCTGTACCTGTCCTGGGAGTGTTTGATGGGGACGGTGTAGAGGGAGCTTTACTCTGTATCTAGCCCCGTGCTGTACCTGTCCTGGGAGTGTTTGATGGGGACAGTGTAGAGGGAGCTTTACTCTGTATCTAATCCCGTGGTCTAGCTGTCCTGGGAGTGTTTGATGGGGACAGTGTAGAGGGAGCTTTACTCTGTATCTAACCCCGTGCTGTACCTGTCCTGGGAGTGTTTGATGGGACGGTGTAGAGGGAGCTTTACGTGGTATCTCGCGCCGTGCTGTACCTCTCCTGGGAGTGTGTGATGGGGACAGTGTAGAGGGAGCTTTACTCTGTATCTAACCCCATGCTGTACCTATCCTGGGAGTGTTTGATGGGGACAGTCTAGAGGGAGCTTTACTCTGTATCTAACCCCGTGCTGTACCTGTCCTGGGAGTGTTTGATGGGGACAGTGTAGATGGAGCTTTTCCCTGTGTCTAACCCCGTGCTGTACCTGTCCTGGGAGTGTTTGATGGGGACGGTGTAGAGGGAGCTTTATAATATATATAAACCGATGCTGTACCTGTCTTGGGAGTGTTTGATGGGGACGGTGTAGAGGGAGCTTTACTCTGTATCTAACCCCGTGCTGTACCTGTCCTGGGAGTGTTTGATGGGGACAGTGTAGAGGGAGCTTTACTCTGTATCTAACCCCGTGCTGTACCTGTCCTGCGAGTGTTTGTTGGGGACGGTGTAGAGGGAGATTTATTCTATATATAACCCGATGCTGTACCTGTCTTGGGAGTGTTTGATGGGGACGGTGTAGAGGGAGCTTTACTCTGTATCTAACCCCGTGCTGTACCTGTCCTGGGAGTGTTTGATGGGGACGGTGTAGAGGGAGCTTTACTCTGTATCTAGCCCCGTGCTGTACCTGTCCTGGGAGTGTTTGATGGGGACAGTGTAGAGGGAGCTTTACTCTGTATCTAATCCCGTGGTCTAGCTGTCCTGGGAGTGTTTGATGGGGACAGTGTAGAGGGAGCTTTACTCTGTATCTAACCCCGTGCTGTACCTGTCCTGGGAGTGTTTGATGGGACGGTGTAGAGGGAGCTTTACGTGGTATCTAGCGCCGTGCTGTACCTGTCCTGGGAGTGTGTGATGGGGACAGTGTAGAGGGAGCTTTACTCTGTATCTAACCCCATGCTGTTCCTATCCTGGGAGTGTTTGATGGGGACAGTCTAGAGGGAGCTTTACTCTGTATCTAACCCCGTGCTGTACCTGTCCTGGGAGTGTTTGATGGGGACAGTGTAGATGGAGCTTTACCCTGTGTCTAACCCCGTGCTGTACCTGTCCTGGGAGTGTTTGATGGGGACGGTGTAGAGGGAGCTTTATAATATATATAAACCGATGCTGTACCTGTCTTGGGAGTGTTTGATGGGGAAGGTGTAGAGGGAGCTTCACTCTGTATCTAACCCCGTGCTGTACCTGTCCTGGGAGTATTTGATGGGGACAGTGTAGAGGGAGCTTTACTCTGTATCTAACCCCGTGCTGTACCTGTCCTGGGAGTGTTTGATGGGGACAGTGTAGATGGAGCTTTACCCTGTATCTAACACCGTGCTGTACCTGTCCTGGGAGTGTTTGATGGGGACAGTGTAGAGGGAGCTTTACTCTGTATCTAACCCCGTGCTATACCTGTCCTGGGAGTGTTTGATGGGGCTGGTGTGGAGGGAGCTTTACTCTATATCTAACCCCGTGCTGTACCTGTCCTGGGAGTGTTTGATGGGGACGGTGTAGAAGGAGCTTTACTCTGTATCTAACCCCGTGCTGTACCTGTCCTGGGAGTGTTTGATGGGGACAGTGTAGAGGGAGCTTTACTCTGTATCTAACCCCGTGCTGTACCTGTCCTGGGAGTGTTTGATGGGGACAGTGTAGAGGGAGCTTTACTCTGTATCTAAACCCGTGCTGTACCTGTCCTGGGAGTGTTTGATGGGGACAGTGTAGAGGGAGGTTTACTCTGTATCTAACCCCGTTCTGTACCTGTCCTGCGAGTGTTTGATGGGGACGCTGCAGAGGGAGCTTTATTCTATATACAACCCGATGCTGTACCTGTCTTGGGAGTGTTTGTTGGGGACGGTGTAGAGGGAGCTTTACTCTGTATCTAACCCCGTGCTGTACCTGTCCTGGGAGTGTTTGATGGGGACGGTGTAGAGCGAGCTTTACTCTGTATCTAACCCCGTGCTGTACCTGTCCTGGGAGTGTTTGATTGGACGGTGTAGAGGGAGCTTTACTTTGTAGCTAGCGCCGTGCTGTACCTGTCCTGGGAGTGTGTGATGGGGACAGTGTAGAGGGAGCTTTACTCTGTATCTAACCCCATGCTGTACCTATCCTGGGAGTGTTTGATGGGGACAGTTTAGAGGGAGCTTTACTCTGTATCTAACCCCGTGCTGTACCTGTCCTGGGAGTGTTTGATGGGGACAGTGTAGAGGGAGCTTTACCCTGTATCTAACCCCGTGCTGTACCTGTCCTGGGAGTGTTTGATGGGGACGGTGTAGAGGGAGCTTTATTCTATATATAACCCGATGCTGTACCTGTCTTGGGAGTGTTTGATGGGGACGGTGTAGAGGGAGCTTTACTCTGTATCTAACCCCGTGCTGTACCTGTCCTGGGAGTGTTTGATGGGGACGGTGTAGAGGGAGCTTTATTCTATATATAACCCGATGCTGTACCTGTCTTGGGAGTGTTTGATGGGGACGGTGTAGAGGGAGCTTTACTCTGTATCTTACCCCGTGCTGTACCTGTCCTGGGAGTGTTTGATGGGGACAGTGTAGAGGGAGCATTACTCTGTATCTAACCCCGTGCTGTACCTGTCCTGGGAGTGTTTGATGGGACGGTGTAGAGGGAGCTTTACTTTGTATCTAACCCCGTGCTGTACCTGACCTGGGAGTGTTTGATGGGGACAGTGTAGAGGGAGCTTTACTCTGTATCTAACCCCGTGCTGTACCTGTCCTGGGAGTGTTTGATTGGGACAGTGTAGAGTGAGCTTTACACTTTATCTAATCCCGTGGTCTACCTGTCCTGGGAGTGTTTGATGGGGACAGTGTAGAGGGAGCTTTACTCTGTATCTAATCCCGTGGTCTACCTGTCCTGGGAGTGTTTGATGGGGACAGTGTAGAGGGAGCTTTACTCTGTATCTAACCCCGTGCTGTACCTGTCCTGGGAGTGTTTGATGGGACGGTGTAGAGGGAGCTTTACTCTGTATCTAACCCCGTGCTGTACCTGTCCTGGGAGTGTTTGATGGGGACAGTGTAGAGGGAGCTTTACTTTGTATCTAACCCCGTGCTCTACCTGACCTGGGAGTGTTTGATGGGGACAGTGTAGAGGGAGCTTTACTCTGTATCTAGCCCCGTGCTGTACCTGTCCTGGGACTGTTTGATTGGGACAGTGTAGAGGGAGCTTTACTCTGTATCTAATCCCGTGGTCTACCTGTCCATGGAGTGTTTGATGGGGACAGTGTAGTGGGAGCTTTCCTCTGTATCTAACTCCGTGCTGTACCTGTCCTCGGATTGTTTGATGGGGATGGTGTAGATGGAGCTTTACTCTGTGTCTAACCCCGTGCTGTACCTGTCCGGGGAGGGTTTGATCGGCACTGTTTGGAGGAAGGTTTACTCTGTATCTAACCCCGTGCTTTACCTGTCCTGCAAGTGTTTGATGGGGACGCTGTAGAGGGAGCTTTATTCTATATATAACCCGATGCTGTACCTGTCTTGGGAGTGTTTGATGGGGACGGTGTAGAGGGAGCTTTACTCTGTATCTAACCCTGTGCTATACCTGTCCTGGGAGTGTTTGATGGGGACAGTGTAGAGGGAGCTTTACTCTGTATCTAACCCCGTGCTGTACCTGTCCTGGGAGTGTTTGATGGGACTGTGTAGAGGGAGCTTTACTCTGTATTTAACGCCGTGCTCTACCTGACCTGGGAGTGTGTGATGAGGACAGTGTAGAGGGAGCTTTACTCTGTATCTAACCCCATGCTGTACCTGTCCTGGGAGTGTTTGATGGGGACAGTGTAGAGGGAGCTTTACTCTGTATCTAATGACGTGCTGTACCTGTCCTGGGAGTGTTTGATGGGGACAGTGTAGAGGGAGCTTTACCCTGTATCTAACCCCGTGCTGTACCTGTCCTGCGAGTGTTTGATGGGGACGGTGTAGAGGGAGCTTTATTCTATATATAGCCCGATGCTGTACCTGTCTTGGGAGTGTTTGATTGGGACAGTGTAGAGGGAGCTTTACTCTGTATCTAATCCCGTGGTCTACCTGTCCTGGGAGTGTTTGATGGGGACAGTGTAGAGGGAGCTCTACTCTGTATCTAACCCCGTGCTGTACCTGTCCTGGGAGTGTTTGATGGGGACAGTGTAGAGGGAGCTTTACTCTGTATCTAACCCCGTGCTGTACCTGTCCTGGGAGTGTTTGATGGGGACAGTGTAGAGGGAGCTTTACTCTGTATCTAACCCCGTGCTGTACCTGTCCTGGGAGTGTTTGATGGGGACAGTGTAGAGGGAGGTTTACTCTGTATCTAACCCCGTTCTGTACCTGTCCTGCGAGTGTTTGATGGGGACGCTGCAGAGGGAGCTTTATTCTATATACAACCCGATGCTGTACCTGTCTTGGGAGTGTTTGTTGGGGACGGTGTAGAGGGAGCTTTACTCTGTATCTAACCCCGTGCTGTACCTGTCCTGGGAGTGTTTGATGGGGACGGTGTAGAGCGAGCTTTACTCTGTATCTAACCCCGTGCTGTACCTGTCCTGGGAGTGTTTGATTGGACGGTGTAGAGGGAGCTTTACTTTGTAGCTAGCGCCGTGCTGTACCTGTCCTGGGAGTGTGTGATGGGGACAGTGTAGAGGGAGCTTTACTCTGTATCTAACCCCATGCTGTACCTATCCTGGGAGTGTTTGATGGGGACAGTTTAGAGGGAGCTTTACTCTGTATCTAACCCCGTGCTGTACCTGTCCTGGGAGTGTTTGATGGGGACAGTGTAGAGGGAGCTTTACCCTGTATCTAACCCCGTGCTGTACCTGTCCTGGGAGTGTTTGATGGGGACGGTGTAGAGGGAGCTTTATTCTATATATAACCCGATGCTGTACCTGTCTTGGGAGTGTTTGATGGGGACGGTGTAGAGGGAGCTTTACTCTGTATCTAACCCCGTGCTGTACCTGTCCTGGGAGTGTTTGATGGGGACGGTGTAGAGGGAGCTTTATTCTATATATAACCCGATGCTGTACCTGTCTTGGGAGTGTTTGATGGGGACGGTGTAGAGGGAGCTTTACTCTGTATCTTACCCCGTGCTGTACCTGTCCTGGGAGTGTTTGATGGGGACAGTGTAGAGGGAGCATTACTCTGTATCTAACCCCGTGCTGTACCTGTCCTGGGAGTGTTTGATGGGACGGTGTAGAGGGAGCTTTACTCTGTATCTAACCCCGTGCTGTACCTGACCTGGGAGTGTTTGATGGGGACAGTGTAGAGGGAGCTTTACTCTGTATCTAACCCCGTGCTGTACCTGTCCTGGGAGTGTTTGATTGGGACAGTGTAGAGTGAGCTTTACACTTTATCTAATCCCGTGGTCTACCTGTCCTGGGAGTGTTTGATGGGGACAGTGTAGAGGGAGCTTTACTCTGTATCTAATCCCGTGGTCTACCTGTCCTGGGAGTGTTTGATGGGGACAGTGTAGAGGGAGCTTTACTCTGTATCTAACCCCGTGCTGTACCTGTCCTGGGAGTGTTTGATGGGACGGTGTAGAGGGAGCTTTACTCTGTATCTAACCCCGTGCTGTACCTGTCCTGGGAGTGTTTGATGGGGACAGTGTAGAGGGAGCTTTACTTTGTATCTAACCCCGTGCTCTACCTGACCTGGGAGTGTTTGATGGGGACAGTGTAGAGGGAGCTTTACTCTGTATCTAGCCCCGTGCTGTACCTGTCCTGGGACTGTTTGATTGGGACAGTGTAGAGGGAGCTTTACTCTGTATCTAATCCCGTGGTCTACCTGTCCATGGAGTGTTTGATGGGGACAGTGTAGAGGGAGCTTTCCTCTGTATCTAACTCCGTGCTGTACCTGTCCTCGGATTGTTTGATGGGGATGGTGTAGATGGAGCTTTACTCTGTGTCTAACCCCGTGCTGTACCTGTCCGGGGAGGGTTTGATCGGCACTGTTTGGAGGAAGGTTTACTCTGTATCTAACCCCGTGCTTTACCTGTCCTGCAAGTGTTTGATGGGGACGCTGTAGAGGGAGCTTTATTCTATATATAACCCGATGCTGTACCTGTCTTGGGAGTGTTTGATGGGGACGGTGTAGAGGGAGCTTTACTCTGTATCTAACCCTGTGCTATACCTGTCCTGGGAGTGTTTGATGGGGACAGTGTAGAGGGAGCTTTACTCTGTATCTAACCCCGTGCTGTACCTGTCCTGGGAGTGTTTGATGGGACGGTGTAGAGGGAGCTTTACTCTGTATTTAACGCCGTGCTCTACCTGACCTGGGAGTGTGCGATGAGGACAGTGTAGAGGGAGCTTTACTCTGTATCTAACCCCATGCTGTACCTGTCCTGGGAGTGTTTGATGGGGACAGTGTAGAGGGAGCTTTACTCTGTATCTAATGACGTGCTGTACCTGTCCTGGGAGTGTTTGATGGGGACAGTGTAGAGGGAGCTTTACCCTGTATCTAACCCCGTGCTGTACCTGTCCTGCGAGTGTTTGATGGGGACGGTGTAGAGGGAGCTTTATTCTATATATAGCCCGATGCTGTACCTGTCTTGGGAGTGTTTGATTGGGACAGTGTAGAGGGAGCTTTACTCTGTATCTAATCCCGTGGTCTACCTGTCCTGGGAGTGTTTGATGGGGACAGTGTAGAGGGAGCTCTACTCTGTATCTAACTCCGTGCTGTACCTGTCCTGGGAGTGTTTGATGGGGATGGTGTAGAGGGAGCTTTACTCTGTATCTAACCCCGTGCTGTACCTGTCCGGGGAGGGTTTGATCGGCACTGTTTGGAGGAAGGTTTACTCTGTATCTAACCCCGTGCTTTACCTGTCCTGCAAGTGTTTGATGGGGAGGCTGTAGAGGGAGCTTTATTCTATATATAACCCGATGCTGTACCTGTCTTGGGAGTGTTTGATGGGGACGGTGTAGAGGGAGCTTTACTCTGTATCTAACCCTGTGCTATACCTGTCCTGGGAGTGTTTGATGGGGACAGTGTAGAGGGAGCTTTACTCTGTATCTAACCCCGTGCTGTACCTGTCCTGGGAGTGTTTGATGGGACGGTGTAGAGGGAGCTTTACTCTGTATCTAACCCCGTGCTGTACCTGTCCTGGGAGTGTTTGATGGGACGGTGTAGAGGGAGCTTTACTTTGTATCTAACCCCGTGCTGTACCTGACCTGGGAGTGTTTGATGGGGACAGTGTAGAGGGAGCTTTACTCTGTATCTAACCCCATGCTTTACCTGTCCTGGGAGTGTTTGATGGGGACGGTGTAGAGGGAGCTTTACTCTGTATCTAACGCCGTGCTGTACCTGTCCTGGGAGTGTTTGATGGGGACAGTGTAGATGGAGCTTTACCCTGTATCTAACCCCGTGCTGTACCTGTCCTGCGAGTGTTTGATGGGGACGGTGTAGAGGGAGCTTTATTCTATATATAACCCGATGCTGTACCTGTCCTGGGAGTGTTTGATGGGGACAGTGTAGAGGGAGCTTTACTCTGTATCTAACCCCGTGCTGTACCTGTCCTGGGAGTGTTTGATGGGACGGTGTAGAGGGAGCTTTACGTGGTATCTAGCGCCGTGCTGTACCTGTCCTGGGAGTGTGTGATGGGGACAGTGTAGAGGGAGCTTTACTCTGTATCTAAACCCATGCTGTACCTATCCTGGGAGTGTTTGATGGGGACAGTCTAGAGGGAGCTTTACTCTGTATCTAACCCCGTGCTGTACCTGTCCTGGGAGTGTTTGATGGGCACAGTGTAGATGGAGCTTTACCCTGTGTCTCACCCCGTGCTGTACCTGTCCTGGGAGTGTTTGATGGGGACGGTGTAGAGGGAGCTTTATAATATATATAAACCGATGCTGTACCTGTCTTGGGAGTGTTTGATGGGGACGGTGTAGAGGGAGCTTTACTCTGTATCTAACCCCGTGCTGTACCTGTCCTGGGTGTGTTTGATGGGGACGGTGTAGAGGGAGCTTTACTCTGTATCTTACCCCGTGCTGTACCTGTCCTGGGAGTGTTTGATGAGACGGTGTAGAGGGAGCTTTACTCTGTATCTAACGCCGTGCTGTACCTGTCCTGGGAGTGTTTGATGGGGACAGTGTAGAGGGAGCTTTACTCTGTATCTAACCCCGTGCTGTACCTGTCTTGGGAGTGTTTGATGGGGACGGTGTAGAGGGAGCTTTACTCTGCATCTAACCCTGTGCTATACCTGTCCTGGGAGTGTTTGCTGGGGACAGTGTAGAGGGAGCTTTACTCTGTATCTAACCCCGTGCTGTACCTGTCCTGGGAGTGTTTGATGGGACAGTGTATTGGGAGCTTTACTCTGTATCTAACGCCGTGCTCTACCTGACCTGGGAGTGTGTGATGAGGACAGTGTAGAGGGAGCTTTACTCTGTATTTAACCCCATGCTGTACCTGTCCGGGGAGTGTTTGATGGGGACAGTGTAGAGGGAGCTTTACTCTGCATCTAACGCCGTGCTGTACCTGTCCTGGGAGTGTTTGATGGGGACAGTGTAGTGGGAGCTTTACCCTGTATCTAACCCCGTGCTGTACCTGTCCTGCGAGTGTTTGTTGGGGACGGTGTAGAGGGAGATTTATTCTATATATAACCCGATGCTGTACCTGTCTTGGGAGTGTTTGATGGGGACGGTGTAGAGGGAGCTTTACTCTGTATCTAACCCCGTGCTGTACCTGTCCTGGGAGTGTTTGATGGGGACAGTGTAGAGGGAGCTTTACTCTGTATCTAACCCCATGCTGTACCTGTCCGGGGAGTGTTTGATGGGGACAGTGTAGAGGCAGCTTTACTCTGCATCTAACGCCGTGCTGTACCTGTCCTGGGAGTGTTTGATGGGGACAGTGTAGTGGGAGCTTTACCCTGTATCTAACCCCGTGCTGTACCTGTCCTGCGAGTGTTTGTTCGGGACGGTGTAGAGGGAGATTTATTCTATATATAACCCGATGCTGTACCTGTCTTGGGAGTGTTTGATGGGGACGGTGTAGAGGGAGCTTTACTCTGTATCTAACCCCGTGCTGTACCTGTCCTGGGAGTGTTTGATGGGGACGGTGTAGAGGGAGCTTTACTCTGTATCTAGCCCCGTGCTGTACCTGTCCTGGGAGTCTTTGATGGGGACAGTGTAGAGGGAGCTTTACTCTGTATCTAATCCCGTGGTCTAGCTGTCCTGGGAGTGTTTGATGGGGACAGTGTAGAGGGAGCTTTACTCTGTATCTAACCCCGTGCTGTACCTGTCCTGGGAGTGTTTGATGGGACGGTGTAGAGGGAGCTTTACGTGGTATCTAGCGCCGTGCTGTACCTCTCCTGGGAGTGTGTGATGGGGACAGTGTAGAGGGAGCTTTACTCTGTATCTAACCCCATGCTGTACCTATCCTGGGAGTGTTTGATGGGGACAGTCTAGAGGGAGCTTTACTCTGTATCTAACCCCGTGCTGTACCTGTCCTGGGAGTGTTTGATGGGGACAGTGTAGATGGAGCTTTTCCCTGTGTCTTACCCCGTGCTGTACCTGTCCTGGGAGTGTTTGATGGGGACGGTGTAGAGGGAGCTTTATAATATATATAAACCGATGCTGTACCTGTCTTGGGAGTGTTTGATGGGGACGGTGTAGAGGGAGCTTTACTCTGTATCTAACCCCGTGCTGTACCTGTCCTGGGAGTGTTTGATGGGGACAGTGTAGAGGGAGCTTTACTCTGTATCTAACCCCGTGCTGTACCTGTCCTGCGAGTGTTTGTTGGGGACGGTGTAGAGGGAGATTTATTCTATATATAACCCGATGCTGTACCTGTCTTGGGAGTGTTTGATGGGGACGGTGTAGAGGGAGCTTTACTCTGTATCTAACCCCGTGCTGTACCTGTCCTGGGAGTGTTTGATGGGGACGGTGTAGAGGGAGCTTTACTCTGTATCTAGCCCCGTGCTGTACCTGTCCTGGGAGTGTTTGATGGGGACAGTGTAGAGGGAGCTTTACTCTGTATCTAATCCCGTGGTCTTGCTGTCCTGGGAGTGTTTGATGGGGACAGTGTAGAGGGAGCTTTACTCTGTATCTAACCCCGTGCTGTACCTGTCCTGGGAGTGTTTGATGGGACGGTGTAGAGGGAGCTTTACGTGGTATCTAGCGCCGTGCTGTACCTGTCCTGGGAGTGTGTGATGGGGACAGTGTAGAGGGAGCTTTACTCTGTATCTAACCCCATGCTGTACCTATCCTGGGAGTGTTTGATGGGGACAGTCTAGAGGGAGCTTTACTCTGTATCTAACCCCGTGCTGTACCTGTCCTGGGAGTGTTTGATGGGGACAGTGTAGATGGAGCTTTACCCTGTGTCTAACCCCGTGCTGTACCTGTCCTGGGAGTGTTTGATGGGGACGGTGTAGAGGGAGCTTTATAATATATATAAACCGATGCTGTACCTGTCTTGGGAGTGTTTGATGGGGACGGTGTAGAGGGAGCTTCACTCTGTATCTAACCCCGTGCTGTACCTGTCCTGGGAGTATTTGATGGGGACAGTGTAGAGGGAGCTTTACTCTGTATCTAACCCCGTGCTGTACCTGTCCTCGGAGTGTTTGATGGGGACAGTGTAGATGGAGCTTTACCCTGTATCTAACACCGTGCTGTACCTGTCCTGGGAGTGTTTGATGGGGACAGTGTAGAGGGAGCTTTACTCTGTATCTAACCCCGTGCTATACCTGTCCTGGGAGTGTTTGATGGGGCTGGTGTAGAGGGAGCTTTACTCTATATCTAACCCCGTGCTGTACCTGTCCTGGGAGTGTTTGATGGGGACGGTGTAGAAGGAGCTTTACTCTGTATCTAACCCCGTGCTGTACCTGTCCTGGGAGTGTTTGATGGGGACAGTGTAGAGGGAGCTTTACTCTGTATCTAACCCCGTGCTGTACCTGTCCTGGGAGTGTTTGATGGGGACAGTGTAGAGGGAGCTTTACTCTGTATCTAACCCCGTGCTGTACCTGTCCTGGGAGTGTTTGATGGGGACAGTGTAGAGGGAGGTTTACTCTGTATCTAACCCCTTTCTGTACCTGTCCTGCGAGTGTTTGATGGGGACGCTGCAGAGGGAGCTTTATTCTATATACAACCCGATGCTGTACCTGTCTTGGGAGTGTTTGTTGGGGACGGTGTAGAGGGAGCTTTACTCTGTATCTAACCCCGTGCTGTACCTGTCCTGGGAGTGTTTGATGGGGACGGTGTAGAGCGAGCTTTACTCTGTATCTAACCCCGTGCTGTACCTGTCCTGGGAGTGTTTGATTGGACGGTGTAGAGGGAGCTTTACTTTGTAGCTAGCGCCGTGCTGTACCTGTCCTGGGAGTGTGTGATGGGGACAGTGTAGAGGGAGCTTTACTCTGTATCTAACCCCATGCTGTACCTATCCTGGGAGTGTTTGATGGGGACAGTTTAGAGGCAGCTTTACTCTGTATCTAACCCCGTGCTGTACCTGTCCTGGGAGTGTTTGATGGGGACAGTGTAGAGGGAGCTTTACCCTGTATCTAACCCCGTGCTGTACCTGTCCTGGGAGTGTTTGATGGGGACGGTGTAGAGGGAGCTTTATTCTATATATAACCCGATGCTGTACCTGTCTTGGGAGTGTTTGATGGGGACGGTGTAGAGGGAGCTTTACTCTGTATCTAACCCCGTGCTGTACCTGTCCTGGGAGTGTTTGATGGGGACGGTGTAGAGGGAGCTTTATTCTATATATAACCCGATGCTGTACCTGTCTTGGGAGTGTTTGATGGGGACGGTGTAGAGGGAGCTTTACTCTGTATCTTACCCCGTGCTGTACCTGTCCTGGGAGTGTTTGATGGGGACAGTGTAGAGGGAGCATTACTCTGTATCTAACCCCGTGCTGTACCTGTCCTGGGAGTGTTTGATGGGACGGTGTAGAGGGAGCTTTACTTTGTATCTAACCCCGTGCTGTACCTGACCTGGGAGTGTTTGATGGGGACAGTGTAGAGGGAGCTTTACTCTGTATCTAACCCCGTGCTGTACCTGTCCTGGGAGTGTTTGATTGGGACAGTGTAGAGTGAGCTTTACACTTTATCTAATCCCGTGGTCTACCTGTCCTGGGAGTGTTTGATGGGGACAGTGTAGAGGGAGCTTTACTCTGTATCTAACTCCGTGCTGTACCTGTCCTGGGAGTGTTTGATGGGGACGGTGTAGAGGGAGCTTTACTCTGTATCTAACGCCGTGCTGTACCTGTCCTGGGAGTGTTTGATGGGGACAGTGTAGAGGGAGCTTTACTCTGTATCTAACACCGTGCTGTACCTGTCCGGGGAGGGTTTGATCGGCACTGTTTGGAGGAAGTTTTACTCTGTATCTAACCCCGTGCTTTACCTGTCCTGCAAGTGTTTGATGGGGTGGCTGTAGAGGGAGCTTTATTCTATATATAACCCGATGCTGTACCTGTCTTGGGAGTGTTTGATGGGGACGTTGTAGAGGGAGCTTTACTCTGTATCTTACCCTGTGCTATACCTGTCCTGGGAGTGTTTGATGGGGACAGTGTAGAGGGAGCTTTACTCTGTATCTAACCCCGTGCTGTACCTGTCCTGGGAGTGTTTGATGGGACGGTGTAGAGGGAGCTTTACTCTGTATCTAACGCCGTGCTCTAACTGACCTGGGAGTGTGCGATGAGGACAGTGTAGAGGGAGCTTTACTCTGTATCTAACCCCATGCTGTACCTGTCCTGGGAGTGTTTGATGGGGACAGTGTAGAGGGAGCTTTACTCTGTATCTAACGCTGTGCTGTACCTGTCCTGGGAGTGTCTGATGGGGACAGTGTAGAGGGAGCTTTACTCTGTATCTAACCCCGTGCTGTACCTGTCCTGCGAGTGTTTGATGGGGACGGTGTAGAGGGAGCTTTATTCTATATATAACCCGATGCTGTACCTGTCTTGGGAGTGTTTGATGGGGACGGTGTAGAGGGAGCTTTACGTGGTATCTAGCGCCGTGCTGTACCTGTCCTGGGAGTGTGTGATGGGGACAGTGTAGAGCGAGCTTTACTCTGTATCTAACCCCATGCTGTACCTATCCTGGGAGTGTTTGATGGGGTCAGTCTAGAGGGAGCTTTACTCTGTATCTAGCCCCGTGCTGTACCTGTCCTGGGAGTGTTTGATGGGGACAGTGTAGATGGAGCTTTACCCTGTGTCTAATCCCGTGCTGTACCTGTCCTGGGAGTGTTTGATGGGGACGGTGTAGAGGGAGCTTTATAATATATATAAACCGATGCTGTACCTGTCTTTGGAGTGTTTGATGGGGACGGTGTAGAGGGAGCTTTACTCTGTATCTAACCCCGTGCTGTACCTGTCCTGGGAGTGTTTGATGGGGACAGTGTAGAGGGAGCTTTACTCTGTATCTAACCCCGTGCTGTACCTGTCCTGGGAGTGTTTGATGGGGACAGTGTAGATGGAGCTTTACCCTGTATCTAACACCGTGCTGTACCTGTCCTGGGAGTGTTTGATGGGGACAGTGTAGAGGGAGCTTTACTCTGTATCTAACCCCGTGCTGTACCTGTCCTGGGAGTGTTTGATGGGGCTGGTGTAGAGGGAGCTTTACTCTGTATCTAACCCCGTGCTGTACCTGCCCTGGGAGTGTTTGATGGGGACGGTGTAGAGGGAGCTTTATAATATATATAAACCGATGCTGTACCTGTCTTGGGAGTGTTTGATGGGGACGGTGTAGAGGGAGCTTTACTCTGTATCTAACCCCGTGCTGTACCTGTCCTGGGAGTGTGTGATGAGGACAGTGTAGAGGGAGCTTTACTCTGTATCTAACCCCATGCTGTACCTGTCCGGGGAGTGTTTGATGGGGACAGTGTAGAGGGAGCTTTACTCTGCATCTAACGCCGTGCTGTACCTGTCCTGGGAGTGTTTGATGGGGACAGTGTAGTGGGAGCTTTACCCTGTATCTAACCCCGTGCTGTACCTGTCCTGCGAGTGTTTGTTGGGGACGGTGTAGAGGGAGCTTTACTCTGTATCTAACCCCGTGCTGTACCTGTCCTGGGAGTGTTTGATGGGGACGGTGTAGAGGGAGCTTTACACTGTATCTAGCCCCGTGCTGTACCTGTCCTGGGAGTGTTTGATGGGGACAGTGTAGAGGGAGCTTTACTCTGTATCTAATCCCGTGGTCTACCTGTCATGGGAGTGTTTGATGGGGACGGTGTAGAGGGAGCTTTACTCTGTATCTTGCCCCGTGCTGTACCTGTCCTGGGAGTGTTTGATGGGGACAGTGTAGAGGGAGCTTTACTCTGTATCTAATCCCGTGGTCTACCTCTCCTGGGAGTGTTTGATGGGGACAGTGTAGAGGGAGCTTTACTCTGTATCTAACCCCGTGCTGTACCTGTCCTGGGAGTGTTTGATGGGACGGTGTAGAGGGAGCTTTACGTGGTATCTAGCGCCGTGCTGTACCTGTCCTGGGAGTGTGTGATGGGGACAGTGTAGAGGGAGCTTTACTCTGTATCTAACCCCATGCTGTACCTATCCTGGGAGTGTTTGATGGGGACAGTCTAGAGGGAACTTTACCCTGTATCTAACCCCATGCAGTATCTGTCCTGGGAGTGTTTGATGGGGACAGTGTTGAGGGAGCTTTACTCTGTATCTAATCCCGTGGTCTACCTGTCCTGGGAGTGTTTGATGGGGACAGTGTAGAGGGATCTTTACTCTGTATCTAACTCCGTGCTGTACCTGTCCTGGGAGGGTTTGATGGGGACGCTGTAGAGGGAGCTTTATTCTATATACAACCCGATGCTGTACCTGCCTTGGGAGTGTTTGATGGGGATCGTGTAGAGGGACCTTTACTCTGTATCTAACCCCGTGCTGTACCTGTCCTGGGAGTGTTTGATGGGGACAGTGTAGAGGGAGCTTTACTCTGAATCTAACCCCGTGCTGTACCTGTCCTGGGAGTGTTTGATGGGACAGTGTAGAGGGAGCTTTACTTTGTATCTAGCGCCGTGCTGTACCTGTCCTGGGAGTGTGTGATGGGGACAGTGTAGAGGGAGCTTTATTCTGTATCTAACCCCATGCTGTACATATCCTGGGAGTGTTTGAATTGGACAGTTTAGAGGGAGCTTTACTCTGTATCTAACCCCGTGCTGTACCTGTCCTGGGAGTGTTTGATGGGGACAGTGTAGAGGGAGCTTTGCCCTGTATCTAACCCCGTGCTGTACCTGTCCTGGGAGTGTTTGATGGGGACGGTGTAGAGGGAGCTTTATACTATATATAACCCGATGCTGTACCTGTCTTGGGAGTGTTTGATGGGGACGGTGTAGAGGGAGCTTTACTCTGTATCTTACCCCGTGCTGTACCAGTCCTGGGAGTGTTTGATTGGGACAGTGTAGAGGGAGCTTTACTCTGTATCTAACCCCGTGCTGTACCTGTCCTGGGAGTGTTTGATGGGGACAGTGTAGAGCAGCTTTACTCTGTATCTAACCCCGTGCTGTACCTGTCCTGGGAGTGTTTGATGGGGACAGTGTAGATGGAGCATTACCCTGTATCTAACACCGTGCTGTACCTGTCCAGGGAGTGTTTGATGGGGATGGTGTAGAGGGAGCTTTACTCTGTATCTAACCCCGTGCTGTACCTGACCTGGGAGTGTTTGATGGGGACAGTGTAGAGGGAGCTTTACTCTGTATCTAACCCCGTGATGTACCTGTCCTGGGAGTGTTTGATGGGGACGGTGTAGAGGGAGCTTTACTCTGTATCTAACCCCGTGCTGTACCTGTCCTGCGAGTGTTTGATGGGGACGCTGTAGAGGGAGCTTTATTCTATATATAACCCGATGCTGTACCTGTCTTGGGAGTGTTTGATGGGGATGGTGTAGAGGGAGCTTTACTCTGTATCTAACCCCGTGCTGTACCTGTCCTGGGAGTGTTTGATGGGGACAGTGTAGAGGGAGCTTTACTCTGTATCTAACCCCGTGCTGTACCTGACCTGGGAGTGTTTGATGGGGACAGTGTAGAGGGAGCTTTTCTCTGTATCTAACCCCGTGCTGTACCTGTCCTGGGAGTGTTTGATGGGGACAGTGTAGAGGGAGGTTTACTCTGTATCTAACCCCGTTCTGTACCTGTCCTGCGAGTGTTTGATGGGGACGCTGCAGAGGGAGCTTTATTCTATATACAACCCGATGCTGTACCTGTCTTGGGAGTGTTTGTTGGGGACGGTGTAGAGGGAGCTTTACTCTGTATCTAACCCCGTGCTGTACCTGTCCTGGGAGTGTTTGATGGGGACGGTGTAGAGGGAGCTTTACTTTGTATCTAGCGCCGTGCTGTACCTGTCCTGGGAGTGTGTGATGGGGACAGTGTAGAGGGAGCTTTACTCTGTATCTAACCCCATGCTGTACCTATCCTGGGAGTGTTTGATGGGGACAGTTTAGAGGGAGCTTTACTCTCTATCTAACCCCGTGCTGTACCTGTCCTGGGAGTGTTTGATGGGGACAGTGTAGAGGGAGCTTTACCCTGTATCTAACCCCGTGCTGTACCTGTCCTGGGAGTGTTTGATGGGGACGGTGTAGAGGGAGCTTTATTCTATATATAACCCGATGCTGTACCTGTCTTGGGAGTGTTTGATGGGGACAGTGTAGAGGGAGCTTTACTCTGTATCTAACCCCGTGCTGTACCTGTCCTGGGAGTGTTTGATGGGGACGGTGTAGAGGGAGCTTTATTCTATATATAACCCGATGCTGTACCTGTCTTGGGAGTGTTTGATGGGGACGGTGTAGAGGGAGCTTTACTCTGTATCTTACCCCGTGCTGTACCTGGCCTGGGAGTGTTTGATGGGGACAGTGTAGAGGGAGCATTACTCTGTATCTAACCCCGTGCTGTACCTGTCCTGGGAGTGTTTGATGGGTCGGTGTAGAGGGAGCTTTACTTTGTATCTAACCCCGTGCTGTACCTGACCTGGGAGTGTTTGATGGGGACAGTGTAGAGGGAGCTTTACTCTGTATCTAACCCCGTGCTGTACCTGTCCTGGGAGTGTTTGATTGGGACAGTGTAGAGTGAGCTTTACACTGTATCTAATCCCGTGGTCTACCTGTCCTGGGAGTGTTTGATGGGGACAGTGTAGAGGGAGCTTTACTCTGTATCTAACTCCGTGCTGTACCTGTCCTGGGAGTGTTTGATGGGGACAGTGTAGAGGGAGCTTTACTCTGTATCTAACACCGTGCTGTACCTGTCCGGGGAGGGTTTGATCGGCACAGTTTGGAGGAAGGTTTACTCTGTATCTAACCCCGTGCTTTACCTGTCCTGCAAGTGTTTGATGGGGAGGCTGTAGGGGGAGCTTTATTCTATATATAACCCGATGCTGTACCTGTCTTGGGAGTGTTTGATGGGGACGGTGTAGAGGGAGCTTTACTCTGTATCTTACCCTGTGCTATACCTGTCCTGGGAGTGTTTGATGGGGACAGTGTAGAGGGAGCTTTACTCTGTATCTAACCCCGTGCTGTACCTGTCCTGGGAGTGTTTGATGGGACGGTGTAGAGGGAGCTTTACTCTGTATCTAACGCCGTGCTCTACCTGACCTGGGAGTGTGTGATGGGGACAGTGTAGAGGGAGCTTTACTCTGTATCTAACACCGTGCTGTACCTGTCCTGGGAGTGTCTGATGGGGACAGTGTAGAGGGAGCTTTACTCTGTATCTAACCCTGTGCTGTACCTGTCCTGCGAGTGTTTGATGGGGACGGTGTAGAGGGAGCTTTATTCTATATATAACCCGATGCTGTACCTGTCTTGGGAGTGTTTGATGGGGACGGTGTAGAGGGAGCTTTACTCTGTATCTAACCCCGTGCTGTACCTGTCCTGGGTGTGTTTGATGGGGACGGTGTAGTGGGAGCTTTACTCTGTATCTAACCCCGTCCTGTACCTGTCCTGGGAGTGTTTGATGGCGACAGTGTAGAGGGAGCTTTACTCTGTATCTAACCCCGTGCTGTACTTGTCTTGGGAGTGTTTGATGGGGACGGTGTCGAGGGAGCTTTACTCTGTATCTAACCCCGTGCTGTACCTGTCCTGGGAGTGTTTGATGGGACGGTGTAGTGGGAGCTTTACTCTGTATCTAACGCCGTGCTCTACCTGACCTGGGAGTGTGTGATGAGGACAGTGTAGAGGGAGCTTTACTCTGTATCTAACCCCATGCTGTACCTGTCCGGGGAGTGTTTGATGGGGACAGTGTAGAGGGAGCTTTACTCTGCATCTAACGCCGTGCTGTACCTGTCCTGGGAGTGTTTAATGGGGACAGTGTAGTGGGAGCTTTACCCTGTATCTAACCCCGTGCTGTACCTGTCCTGCGAGTGTTTTTTTGGGACGGTGTAGAGGGAGATTTATTCTATATATAACCCGATGCTGTACCTGTCTTGGGAGTGTTTGATGGGGACGGTGTAGAGGGAGCTTTACTCTGTATCTAACCCCGTGCTGTACCTGTCCTGGGAGTGTTTGATGGGGACGGTGTAGAGGGAGCTTTACTCTGTATCTAGCCCTGTGCTGTACCTGTCCTGGGAGTGTTTGATGGGGACAGTGTAGAGGGAGCTTTACTCTGTATCATATCCCGTGGTCTACCTGTCATGGGAATGTTTGATGGGGACGGTGTAGAGGGAGCTTTACTCTGTATCTTGCCCCGTGCTGTACCTGTCCTGGGAGTGTTTGATGTGGACAGTGTAGAGGGAGCTTTACTCTGTATCTAATCCCGTGGTCTACCTGTCCTGGGAGTGTTTGATGGGGACAGTGTAGAGGGAGCTTTACTCTGTATCTAACCCCGTGCTGTGCCTGTCCTGGGAGTGTTTGATGGGACGGTGTAGAGGGAGCTTTACGTGGTATCTTGCGCCGTGCTGTACCTGTCCTGGGAGTGTGTGATGGGGACAGTGTAGAGGGAGCTTTACTCTGTATCTAACCCCATGCTGTACCTATCCTGGGAGTGTTTGATGGGGGCAGTCTAGAGGGAGCTTTACTCTGTATCTAACCCCGTGCTGTACCTGTCCTGGGAGTGTTTGATGGGGCTGGTGTAGAGGGAGCTTTACTCTGTATCTAACCCCGTGCTGTACCTGCCCTGGGAGTGTTTGATGGGGACGGTGTAGAGGGAGCTTTATAATATATATAAACCGATGCTGTACCTGTCTTGGGAGTGTTTGATGGGGACGGTGTAGAGGGAGCTTTACTCTGTATCTAACCCCGTGCTGTACCTGTCCTGGGAGTGTGAGATGAGGACAGTGTAGAGGGAGCTTTACTCTGTATCTAACCCCATGCTGTACCTGTCCGGGGAGTGTTTGATGGGGACAGTGTAGAGGGAGCTTTACTCTGCATCTAACGCCGTGCTGTACCTGTCCTGGGAGCGTTTGATGGGGACAGTGTAGTGGGAGCTTTACCCTGTATCTAACCCCGTGCTGTACCTGTCCTGCGAGTGTTTGTTGGGGACGGTGTAGAGGGAGATTTATTCTATATATAACCCGATGCTGCACCTGTCTTGGGAGTGTTTGATGGGGACGGTGTAGAGGGAGCTTTACTCTGTATCTAACCCCGTGCTGTACCTGTCCTGGGAGTGTTTGATGGGGACGGTGTAGAGGGAGCTTTACTCTGTATCTAGCCCCGTGCTGTACCTGTCCTGGGAGTGTTTGATGGGGACAGTGTAGAGGGAGCTTTACTCTGTATCTAATCCCGTGGTCTACCTGTCATGGGAGTGTTTGATGGGGACGGTGTAGAGGGAGCTTTACTCTGTATCTTGCCCCGTGCTGTACCTGTCCTGGGAGTGTTTGATGGGGACAGTGTAGAGGGAGCTTTACTCTGTATCTAATCCCGTGGTCTACCTGTCCTGGGAGTGTTTGATGGGGACAGTGTAGAGGGAGCTTTACTCTGTATCTAACCCCGTGCTGTACCTGTCCTGGGAGTGTTTGATGGGACGGTGTAGAGGGAGCTTTACGTGGTATCTAGCGCCGTGCTGTACCTGTCCTGGGAGTGTGTGATGGGGACAGTGTAGAGGGAGCTTTACTCTGTATCTAACCCCATGCTGTACCTATCCTTGGAGTGTTTGATGGGGACAGTCTAGAGGGAGCTTTACTCTGTATCTAACCCCGTGCTGTACCTGTCCTGGGAGTGTTTGATGGGGACAGTGTAGATGGAGCTTTACCCTGTGTCTAACCCCGTGCTGTACCTGTCCTGGGAGTGTTTGATGGGGACGGTGTAGAGGGAGATTTATAATATATATAAACCGATGCTGTACCTGTCTTGGGAGTGTTTGATGGGGACGGTGTAGAGGGAGCTTTACTCTGTATCTTACCCCGTGCTGTACCTGTCCTGGGAGTGTTTGATGGGGACAGTGTAGAGGGAGCTTTACTCTGTATCTAACCCCGTGCTGTACCTGTCCTGGGAGTGTTTGATGGGGACAGTGTAGATGGAGCTTTACCCTGTATCTAACACCGTGCTGTACCTGTCCTGGGAGTGTTTGATGGGCACAGTGTAGAGGGAGATTTACTCTGTATCTAACCCCGTGCTGTACCTGTCCTGGGAGTGTTTGATGGGGACAGTGTAGATGGAGCTTTACCCTGTATCTAACACCGTGCTGTACCTGTCCTGGGAGTGTTTGATGGGGACAGTGTAGAGGGAGCTTTACTCTGTATCTAACCCCGTGCTGTACGTGTCCTGGGAGTGTTTGATGGGGCTGGTGTAGAGGGAGCTTTACTCTGTATCTAACCCCGTGCTGTACCTGCCCTGGGAGTGTTTGATGGGGACGGTGTAGAGGGAGCTTTATAATATATATAAACCGATGCTGTACCGGTCTTGGGACTGTTTGATGGGGACGGTGTAGAGGGAGCTTTACTCTGTATCTAACCCCGTGCTGTACCTGTCCTGGGAGTGTGTGATGAGGACAGTGTAGAGGGAGCTTTACTCTGTATCTAACCCCATGCTGTACCTGTCCGGGGAGTGTTTGATGGGGACAGTGTAGAGGGAGCTTTACTCTGCATCTAACGCCGTGCTGTACCTGTCCTGTGAGTGTTTGATGGGGACAGTGTAGTGGGAGCTTTACCCTGTATCTAACCCCGTGCTGTACCTGTCCTGCGAGTGTTTGTTTTGGGACGGTGTAGAGGGAGATTTATTCTATATATAACCCTATGCTGTACCTGTCTTGGGAGTGTTTGATGGGGACGGTGTAGAGGGAGCTTTACTCTGTATCTAACCCCGTGCTGTACCTGTCCTGGGAGTGTTTGATGGGGACGGTGTAGAGGGAGCTTTACTCTGTATCTAGCAGCGTGCTGTACCTGTCCTGGGAGTGTTTGATGGGGACAGTGTAGAGGGAGCTTTACTCTGTATCTAATCCCGTGGTCTACCTGTCCTGGGAGTGTTTGATGGGACGGTGTAGAGGGAGCTTTACGTGGTATCTTGCGCCGTGCTGTACCTGTCCTGGGAGTGTGTGATGGGGACAGTGTAGAGGGAGCTTTACTCTGTATCTAACCCCATGCTGTACCTATCCTGGGAGTGTTTGATGGGGGCAGTCTAGAGGGAGCTTTACTCTGTATCTAACCCCGTGCTGTACCTGTCCTGGGAGTGTTTGATGGGGCTGGTGTAGAGGGAGCTTTACTCTGTATCTAACCCCGTGCTGTACCTGCCCTGGGAGTGTTTGATGGGGACGGTGTAGAGGGAGCTTTATAATAAATATAAACCGATGCTGTACCTGTCTTGGGAGTGTTTGATGGGGACGGTGTAGAGGGAGCTTTACTCTGTATCTAACCCCGTGCTGTACCTGTCCTGGGAGTGTGTGATGAGGACAGTGTAGAGGGAGCTTTACTCTGTATCTAACCCCATGCTGTACCTGTCCGGGGAGTGTTTGATGGGGACAGTGTAGAGGGAGCTTTACTCTGCATCTAACGCCGTGCTGTACCTGTCCTGGGAGCGTTTGATGGGGACAGTGTAGTGGGAGCTTTACCCTGTATCTAACCCCGTGCTGTACCTGTCCTGCGAGTGTTTGTTGGGGACGGTGTAGAGGGAGATTTATTCTATATATAACCCGATGCTGTACCTGTCTTGGGAGTGTTTGATGGGGACGGTGTAGAGGGAGCTTTACTCTGTATCTAACCCCGTGCTGTACCTGTCCTGGGAGTGTTTGATGGGGACGGTGTAGAGGGAGCTTTACTCTGTATCTAGCCCCGTGCTGTACCTGTCCTGGGAGTGTTTGATGGGGACAGTGTAGAGGGAGCTTTACTCTGTATCTAATCCCGTGGTCTACCTGTCATGGGAGTGTTTGATGGGGACGGTGTAGAGGGAGCTTTACTCTGTATCTTGCCCCGTGCTGTACCTGTCCTGGGAGTGTTTGATGGGGACAGTGTAGAGGGAGCTTTACTCTGTATCTAATCCCGTGGTCTACCTGTCCTGGGAGTGTTTGATGGGGACAGTGTAGAGGGAGCTTTACTCTGTATCTAACCCCGTGCTGTACCTGTCCTGGGAGTGTTTGATGGGACGGTGTAGAGGGAGCTTTACGTGGTATCTAGCGCCGTGCTGTACCTGTCCTGGGAGTGTGTGATGGGGACAGTGTAGAGGGAGCTTTACTCTGTATCTAACCCCATGCTGTACCTATCCTGGGAGTGTTTGATGGGGACAGTCTAGAGGGAGCTTTACTCTGTATCTAACCCCGTGCTGTACCTGTCCTGGGAGTGTTTGATGGGGACAGTGTAGATGGAGCTTTACCCTGTGTCTAACCCCGTGCTGTACCTGTCCTGGGAGTGTTTGATGGGGACGGTGTAGAGGGAGATTTATAATATATATAAACCGATGCTGTACCTGTCTTGGGAGTGTTTGATGGGGACGGTGTAGCGGGAGCTTTACTCTGTATCTTACCCCGTGCTGTACCTGTCCTGGGAGTGTTTGATGGGGACAGTGTAGAGGGAGCTTTACTCTGTATCTAACCCCGTGCTGTACCTGTCCTGGGAGTGTTTGATGGGGACAGTGTAGATGGAGCTTTACCCTGTATCTAACACCGTGCTGTACCTGTCCTGGGAGTGTTTGATGGGCACAGTGTAGAGGGAGATTTACTCTGTATCTAACCCCGTGCTGTACCTGTCCTGGGAGTGTTTGATGGGGACAGTGTAGATGGAGCTTTACCCTGTATCTAACACCGTGCTGTACCTGTCCTGGGAGTGTTTGATGGGGACAGTGTAGAGGGAGCTTTACTCTGTATCTAACCCCGTGCTGTACGTGTCCTGGGAGTGTTTGATGGGGCTGGTGTAGAGGGAGCTTTACTCTGTATCTAACCCCGTGCTGTACCTGCCCTGGGAGTGTTTGATGGGGACGGTGTAGAGGGAGCTTTATAATATATATAAACCGATGCTGTACCTGTCTTGGGACTGTTTGATGGGGACGGTGTAGAGGGAGCTTTACTCTGTATCTAACCCCGTGCTGTACCTGTCCTGGGAGTGTGTGATGAGGACAGTGTAGAGGGAGCTTTACTCTGTATCTAACCCCATGCTGTACCTGTCCGGGGAGTGTTTGATGGGGACAGTGTAGAGGGAGCTTTACTCTGCATCTAACGCCGTGCTGTACCTGTCCTGTGAGTGTTTGATGGGGACAGTGTAGTGGGAGCTTTACCCTGTATCTAACCCCGTGCTGTACCTGTCCTGCGAGTGTTTGTTTTGGGACGGTGTAGAGGGAGATTTATTCTATATATAACCCTATGCTGTACCTGTCTTGGGAGTGTTTGATGGGGACGGTGTAGAGGGAGCTTTACTCTGTATCTAACCCCGTGCTGTACCTGTCCTGGGAGTGTTTGATGGGGACGGTGTAGAGGGAGCTTTACTCTGTATCTAGCAGCGTGCTGTACCTGTCCTGGGAGTGTTTGATGGGGACAGTGTAGAGGGAGCTTTACTCTGTATCTAATCCCGTGGTCTACCTGTCATGGGAGTGTTTGATGGGGACGGTGTAGAGGGAGCTTTACTCTGTATCTTGCCCCGTGCTGTACCTGTCCTGGGAGTGTTTGATGGGGACAGTGTAGAGGGAGCTTTACTCTGTATCTAATCCCGTGGTCTACCTGTCCTGGGAGTGTTTGATGGGGACAGTGTAGAGGGAGCTTTACTCTGTATCTAACCCCGTGCTGTACCTGTCCTGGGAGTGTTTGATGGGACGGTGTAGAGGGAGCTTTACGTGGTATCTAGCGCCGTGCTGTACCTGTACTGGGAGTGTGTGATGGGGACAGTGTAGAGGGAGCTTTACTCTGTATCTAACCCCATGCTGTACCTATCCTGGGAGTGTTTGATGGGGACAGTCTAGAGGGAGCTTTACTCTGTATCTAACCCCGTGCTGTACCTGTCCTGGGAGTGTTTGATGGGGACAGTGTAGATGGAGCTTTACCCTGTGTCTAACCCCGTGCTGTACCTGTCCTGGGAGTGTTTGATGGGGACGGTGTAGAGGGAGCTTTATAATATATATAAACCGATGCTGTACCTGTCTTGGGAGTGTTTGATGGGGACGGTGTAGAGGGAGCTTTACTCTGTATTTAACCCCGTGCTGTTCCTGTCCTGGGAGTGTTTGATGGGGACAGTGTAGAGGGAGCTTTACTCTGTATCTAACCCCGTGCTGTACCTGTCCTGGGAGTGTTTGATGGGGACAGTGTAGATGGAGCTTTACCCTGTATCTAACACCGTGCTGTACCTGTCCTGGGAGTGTTTGATGGGGACAGTGTAGAGGGAGCCTTACTCTGTATCTAACCCCGTGCTGTACCTGTCCTGGGAGTGTTTGATGGGGCTGGTGTAGAGGGAGCTTTACTCTGTATCTAACCCCGTGCTGTACCTGTCCTGGGAGTGTTTGATGGGGACGGTGTAGAGGGAGCTTTACTATGTTTCTAACCCCGTGCTGTACCTGACCTGGGAGTGTTTGATGGGGACAGTGTAGAGGGAGCTTTACTCTGTATCTAGCCCCGTGTTGTACCTGTCCTGGGAGTGTTTGATGGGGACAGTGTAGCTGGATCTTTACTCTGTATCTAATCCCGTGGTCTACCTGTCCTGGGAGTGTTTGATGGGGACAGTGTAGACGGAGCTTTACTCTGTATCTAACTCCGTGCTGTACCTGTCCTGCGAGTGTTTGATGGGGACGCTGTAGAGGGAGCTTTATTCTATATACAACCCGATGCTGTACCGGTCTTGGGAGTGTTTGATGGGGACGGTGTAGAGGGAGCTTTACTCTGTATCTAACCCCGTGCTGTACCTGTCCTGGGAGTGTTTGATGGGGACAGTGTAGAGGGAGCTTTACTCTGTATCTAACCCCGTGCTGTACCTGTCCTGGGAGTGTTTGATGGGGACAGTGTAGAGGGAGCTTTACTCTATATCTAACCCCGTGCTGTCCCTGACATGGGAGTGTTTGATGGGGACAGTGTAGAAGGAGCTTTACTCTGTATCTAACCCCGTGCTGTACCTGTCCTGGGAGTGTTTGATGGGTCAGTGTAGAGGGAGCTTTACTCTGTATCTAACCCCGTGCTGTGCCTGTCCTGGGAGTGTTTGATGGGGACAGTGTAGATGGAGCTTTACTCTGTATCTAACCCCGTGCTGTACCTGTCCTGGGATTGTTTGATGGGGACGCTGTAGAGGGAGCTTTACTCTGTATCTAACCCCGTGCTGTACCTGTCCTGGGAGTGTTTGATGGGGACAGTGTAGAGGGAGCTTTACTCTGTATCTAA
This sequence comes from Cetorhinus maximus, assembly GCF_964194155.1. Taxonomy (NCBI): domain Eukaryota; kingdom Metazoa; phylum Chordata; class Chondrichthyes; order Lamniformes; family Cetorhinidae; genus Cetorhinus; species Cetorhinus maximus. Next base: position 71,188 of record NW_027596711.1, read on the forward strand.
CCCCATGCTGTACCTATCCTGGGAGTGTTTGATGGGGACAGTTTAGAGGGCGCTTTACTCTGTATCTAACCCCGTGCTGTACCTGTCCTGGGAGTGTTTGATGGGGACGGTGTAGAGGGAGCTTTACTCTGTATCTAACCCCATGCTGTACCTGTCCTGGGAGTGTTTGATGTGGACAGTTTAGAGGGAGCTTTACCCTGTATCTAACCCCGTGCTGTACCTGTCCTTGGAGTGTTTGATGGGGACGGTGTAGAGAGAGCTTTATTCTATATATAACCCGATGTTGTACCTGTCTTGGGAGTGTTTGATGGGGACGGTGTAGAGGGAGCTTTACTCTGTATCTAACCCTGTGCTGTCGCTGTCCAGGGAGTGTTTGATGGGGTCGGTGTAGAGGGAGCTTTACTCTGTATCCAACCCCGTGCTGTACCTGTCCTGGGAGTGTTTGATGGTACGGTGTAGAGGGAGCTTTACTCTGTATCTAACGCCGTGCTCTACCTGACCTGGGAGTGTGTGATGAGGACTGTGTAGAGGGAGCTTTTCTCTGTATCTAACCCCATGCTGTACCTGTCCTGGGAGTGTTTGATGGAGACAGTGTAGAGGGACCTTTACTCTGTATCTAACGCCGTGCTGTACCTGTCCTGGGAGTGTTTGATGGGGACAGTGTAGGGGTAGCTTTACCCTGTATCTAACCCCGTGCTGTACCTGTCCTGCGAGTGTTTGATGGGGACGGTGTAGAGGGAGCTTTATTCTATATATAACCCGATGCTGTACCTGTCTTGGGAGTGTTTGATGGGGACGGTGTAAAGGGAGCTTTACTCTGTATCTAACCCCGTGCTGTACCTGTCCTGGGAGTGTTTGATGGGGACAGTGTAGAGGGAGATTTACTCTGTATCCAACCCCGTGCTGTACCTGTCCTGGGAGTGTTTGATGGGGACAGTGTAGAGGGAGCTTTACTCTGTATCTAACCCCGTGCTGTACCTGTCCTGCGAGTGTTTGATGGGGACAGTGTAGAGGGATCTTTACTCTGTATCTAATCCCGTGGTCTACCTGTCCTGGGAGTGTTTGATGGGGACAGTGTAGAGGGAGCTTTACTCTGTATCTAACTCCGTGCTGTACCTGTCCTGCGAGTGTTTGATGGGGACGCTGTAGAGGGAGCTTTATTCTATATACAACCCGATGCTATACCTGTCTTGGGAGTGTTTGATGGGGACGGTGTAGAGGGAGCTTTACTCTGTATCTAACCCCGCGCTGTACCTGTCCTGGGAGTGTTTGATGCGGACAGTGTAGAGGGAGCTTTACTCTGTATCTAACCCCGTGCTTAACCTGTCCTGGGAGTGTTTGGTGGGACGGTGTAGAGGGAGCTTTACTTTGTATCTAGCGCCGTGCTGTACCTGTGCTGGGAGTGTGTGATGGGGACAGTGTAGAGGGAGCTTTACTCTGTATCTAACCCCATGCTGTACCTATCCTGGGAGTGTTTGATGGGGACAGTTTAGAGGGAGCTTTACTCTGTATCTTACCCCGTGCTGTACCTGTCCTGGGAGTGTTTAATGGGGACAGTGTAGAGGGAGCTTTACCCTGTATCTAACCCCGTGCTGTACCTGTCCTGGGAGTGTTTGATGGGGACAGTGTAGAGGGAGCTTTATTCTATATATATCCCGATGCTGTACCTGTCTTGGGAGTGTTTGATGGGGACGGTGTAGAGGGAGCTTTACTCTGTATCTAACCCCGTGCTGTACCTGTCCTGGGAGTGTTTGATGGGGACAGTGTAGAGGGAGCTTTACTCTGTATCTAACCCCGTGCTGTACCTGTCCTGGGAGTGTTTGATGGGACGGTGTAGAGGGAGCTTTACTTTGTATCTAACCCCGTGCTGTACCTGACCTGGGAGTGTTTGATGGGGACAGTGTAGAGGGAGCTTTACTCTGTATCTAGCCCCGTGCTGTACCTGCCCTGGGAGTGTTTGATGGGGACAGTGTAGAGGCAGCTTTACTCTGTATCTAACTCCGTGCTGTACCTGTCCTGTGAGTTTTTGATGGGGATGGTGTAGAGGGAGCTTTACTCTGTATCTAACCCCGTGCTGTACCTGTCCGGGGAGGGTTTGATCGGCACTGTTTGGAGGAAGGTTTACTCTGTATCTAACCCCGTGCTTTACCTGTCCTTGGAGTGTTTGATGGGGACAGTGTAGAGGGAGCTTTACTCTGTATCTAACCCCGTGCTGTACCTTTCCTGGGAGTGTTTGATGGGGACGCTATAGAGGGAGCTTTACTCTGTATCTAACCCCGTGCTGTACCTGTCCTGGGAGTGTTTGATCGGGATGGTGTAGAGGGAGCTTTACTCTGTATCTAACCCCGTGCTGTACCTGACCTGTGAGTGTTTGATGGGGACAGTTTAGAGGGAGCATTACTCTGTATCTAACCCCGTGCTGTACCTGTCCTGGGAGTGTTTGATGGGGACAGTGTAGAGGGAGCCTTACTCTGTATCTAACCCCGTGCTGTACCTGTCCTGGGAGTGTTTGATGGGGACGGTGTAGAGGGAGCTTTACTCTGTATCTAGCCCCGTGCTGTACCTGTCCTGGGAGTGTTTGATGGGGACAGTGTAGAGGGTGCTTTACTCTGTATCTAATCCCGTGGTCTACCTGTCCTGGGAGTGTTTGATGGGGACAGTGTAGAGGGAGCTTTACTCTGTATCTAACCCCGTGCTGTACCTGTCCTGGGAGTGTTTGATGGGACGGTGTAGAGGGAGCTTTACTTTGTATCTAACCCCGTGCTGTACCTGACCTGGGAGTGTTTGATGGGGACAGTGTAGAGGGAGCTTTACTCTGTATCTAATCCCGTGGTCTACCTGTCCTGGGAGTGTTTAATGGGGACAGTGTAGAGGGAGCATTACTCTGTATCTAACTCCGTGCTGTACCTGTCCTGGGAGTGTTTGATGGGGATGGTGCAGAGGGAGCTTTACTCTGCATCTAACCCCGTGCTGTACCTGTCCGGGGAGTGTTTGATGGGGACAGTGTAGAGGGAGCTTTACTCTGTATATAACCCCGTGCTGTACCTGTCCTGGGAGTGTTTGATGGGGACGCTATAGAGGGAGCTTTACTCTGTATCTAACCCCGTGCTGTACCTGTCCTGCGAGTGTTTGATGGGACGGTGTAGAGGGAGCTTTATTCTATATATAACCCGGTGCTGTACCTGTCTTGCGAGTGTTTGATGGGGACGGTGTAGAGGGAGCTTTTCTCTGTATCTAACCCCGTGCTGTACCTGTCCTGGGAGTGTTTGATGGGGACAGTGTAGAGGGAGCTTTACTCTCTGTCTAACCCCGTGCTGTACCTGTCCTGGGAGTGTTTAATGGGGACGGTGTAGAGGGAGCTTTACTCTGTATCTAACGCCGTGCTGTACCTGTCCTGGGACTGTGTGATGGGGACAGTGTAGAGAGAGCTTTACTCTGTATCTAACGCCGTCCTGTACCTGTCCTGGGAGTGTTTGATAGGGACGGTGCAGAGGGAGCTTTACTCTGTATCTAACGCCGTGCTGTACCTGTCCTGGGAGTGTGTGATGGGGACAGTGTGGAGCAGCTTTACTCTGTATCTAACCCTGTGCTGTACCTGTCCTGGGAGTGTTTGATGGGGACGGTGTAGAGGGAGCTTGACTCTGTATCTAGCCCCGTGCTGTTCCTGTCCTGGGAGTGTTTGATGGGGATGGTGTAGAGGGAGCTTTACTCTGTATCTAACCCCGTGCTGTACCTGACCTGGGAGTGTTTGATGGGGACAGTGTAGAGGGAGCTTTACTCTGTATCTAACCCCGTGCTGTACCTGTCCTGGGAGTGTTTGATGGGGACAGTGTAGACGGAGCTTTACTCTGTATCTAACCCTGTGATGTACCTGTCCTGGGAGTGTTTGATGGGGACGGTGTAGAGGGAGCTTTACTCTGTATCTAACCCCGTGCTCTACCTGTCCTGCGAGTGTTTGATGGGGACGCTGTAGAGGGAGCTTTACTCTGTATCTAACCCCGTGCTGTACCTTACCTGGGAGTGTTTGATGGGGACAGTGTAGAGGGAGCTTTACTCTGTATCGAACCCCGTGCTGTACCTGTCCTGGGAGTGTTTGATGGGGACAGTGTAGACGGAGCTTTACTCTGTATCTAACCCCGTGATGTACCTGTCCTGGGAGTGTTTGATGGGGACGGTGTAGAGGGAGCTTTACTCTGTATCTAACCCCGTGCTGTACCTGTCCTGCGAGTGTTTGATGGGGACGCTGTAGAGGGAGCTTTGCTCTGTATCTAGCCCCGTGCTGTACCTGTCCTGGGAGGGTTTGATGGGCACAGTTTAGAGGGAGCTTTACTATGTATCTAACCCCGTGCTGTACCTGTCCTGGGAGTGTTTGATGGGGACAGTGTAGAGGGAGCTTTATGCTGTATCTGACCCCGTGCTGTACCTGTCCTGGGTTGTTTGATGGGGACGGTGTAGAGGGCGCTTTATTCTATATATAACCCGATGCTGTACCTGTCTTGGGAGGGTTTGATGGGGACGGTGTAGAGGGAGCTTTACTCTGTATCTAACCCCGTGCTGTATCTGTCCTGGGAGTGTTTGATGGGGACAGTGTAGAGGGAGCTTTACTCTGTATCTAACTCCATGCTGTACCTGTCCTGGGAGGTTTTGATGGGACGGTGTAGAGGGAGCTTTACTTTGTATCTAACGCCGTGCTGTATCTGTCCTGGGAGTGTATGATGGGGATGGTGTAGAGGGAGATTTACTCTGTATCTAACCCCGTGCTGTACCTGTCCTGGGAGGGTTTGATGGGGACGCTGTAGAGGGTGCTTTATTCTATATATAACCCGATGCTGTACCTGTCTTGGGAGTGTTTGATGGGGAAGGTGTAGAGGGAGCTTTACTCTGTATCTAACCCCGTGCTGTACCTGTCCTGGGAGTGTTAGATGGGACGGTGTAGAGGGAGCTTTACTCTGTATCTAACGCCGTGCTGTACCTGTCCTGGGAGTGTGTGATGGGGACAGTGTAGAGGGAGCTTTACTCTGTATCTAACCCCGTGCTGTACCTGTCCTGGGAATGTTTGATGGGGACAGTGTAGAGGGAGCTTTACTCTGTATCTGACCCCGTGCTGTACTTGTCCTGTGTTGTTTGATTGGGACGGTGTAGAGGGAGCTTTATTCTGTATCTAACCCCGTGCTGTACCTGTCCTGGGAGTGTTTGATGGGGACGGTGTAGAGGGAGCTTTACTCTGTATCTAACCCCGTGCTGTACCTGTCCTGGGAGTGTTTGATGGGGACAGTGTAGAGGGAGCTTTACTCTGTATCTAACCCCGTGCTGTACCTGTCCTTGGAGTGTTTGATGCGACGGTGTAGAGGGAGCTTTACTCTGTATCTAACGCCGTGCTGTACCTGTCCTGGGAGAGTGTGATGGGGACAGTGTAGAGGGAGCTTTACTCTGTATCTAACCCCATGCTGTACCTGTCCTGGGTGTGTTTGATGGGGACAGTGTAGAGGGAGCTTTACTATGTATCTAACCCCGTGCTGTACCTGTCCTGGTAGTGTTTGATGGGGACAGTTTAGAGGGAGCTTTTTTCTGTATCTAACCCCGTGCTGTACCTGTCCTGGGAGTGTTTGATGGTGACAGTGTAGAGGGAGCTTTACGCTGTATCTGACCCCGTGCTGTACCTGTCCTGGGTTGTTTGATGGGGACGGTGTAGAGGGAGCTTTATTCTATATATAACCCATTGCTGTATCTGTCTTGGGAGTGTTTGATGGGGACGGTGTAGAGGGAGCTTTACTCTGTATCTAACCCCGTGCTGTACCTGTCCTGGGAGTGTTTGATGGGGACATGTAGTGGGAGCTTTACTCTGTATCTAACCCCGTGCTGTACCTGTCCTGGGAGTGTTTGATGGGGACGGTGTAGAGGGAGCTTTACTCTGTATCTAACGCCGTGCAGTACCTGACCTGGGAGTGTTTGATGGGGACGGTGTAGAGGGAGCTTTACTCTGTATCTAACGCCGTGCTGTACCTGTCCTGGGAGTGTGTGATCGGGACAGTGTAGAGCAGCTTTACTCTGTATCTAACCCTGTGCTGTACCTGTCCTGGGAGTGTTTGATGGGGACGGTGTAGAGGGAGCTTTGCTCTGTATCTAGCCCCGTGCTGTACCTGTCCTGGGAGTGTTTGATGGGGATGGTGTAGAGGGAGCTTTACTCTGTATCTAACCCCGTGCTGTACCTTACCTGGGAGTGTTTGATGGGGACAGTGTAGAGGGAGCTTTACTCTGTATCGAACCCCGTGCTGTACCTGTCCTGGGAGTGTTTGATGGGGACAGTGTAGACGGAGCTTTACTCTGTATCTAACCCCGTGATGTACCTGTCCTGGGAGTGTTTGATGGGGACGGTGTAGAGGGAGCTTTACTCTGTATCTAACCCCTTGCTGTACCTGTCCTGCGAGTGTTTGATGGGGACGCTGTAGAGGGAGCTTTGCTCTGTATCTAGCCCCGTGCTGTACCTGTCCTGGGAGGGTTTGATGGGACGGTGTAGAGGGAGCTTTACTCTGTATCTAACGCCGTGCTGTACCTGTCCTAGGAGTGTGTGATGGTCACAGTGTAGAGGGAGCTTTACTCTGTATCTAACCCCATGCTGTACCTGTCCTGGGTGTGTTTGATGGGGACAGTTTAGAGGGAGCTTTACTCTGTATTTAACCCTGTGCTGTACCTGTCCTGGGAGTGTTTGATGGGGACAGTGTAGAGGGAGCTTTACGCTGTATCTGACCCCGTGCTGTACCTGTCCTGGGTTGTTTGATGGGGACGGTGTAGAGGGAGCTTTATTCTATATATAACCCAATGCTGTACCTGTCTTGGGAGGGTTTGATGGGGACGGTGTAGAGGGAGCTTTACTCTGTATCTAACCCCGTGCTGTACCTGTCCTGGGAGTGTTTGATGGGGACAGTGTAGAGGGAGCTTTACTCTGTATCTAACCCCGTGCTGTACCTGTCCTGGGAGTGTTTGATGGGACGGTGTAGAGGGAGCTTTACTTTGTATTTAACGCCGTGTTGTACCTGTCCTGGGAGTGTATGATGGGCATGGTGCAGAGGGAGATTTACTCTGTATCTAACCCCGTGCTGTACCTGTCCTGGGAGGGTTTGATGGGGACGCTGTAGAGGGAGCTTTATTCTATATATAACCCGATGCTCTACCTGTCTTGGGAATGTTTGATGGGGACGGTGTAGAGGGAGCTTTATTCTGTATCCAACCCCGTGCTGTACCTGTCCTGGGAGTGTTTGATGGGACGGTGTAGAGGGAGCTTTACTCTGTATCTAACGCCGTGCTGTACCTGTCCTGGGAGTGTGTGATGGGGACAGTGTAGAGGGAGCTTTACTCTGTATCTAACCCCGTGCTGTACCTGTCCTGGGATTGTTTGATGGGGACAGTGTAGAGGGAGCTTTACGCTGTATCTGACCCCGTGCTGTACCTGTCCTGGGTTGTTTGATTGGGACGGTGTAGAGGGAGCTTTATTCTGTATCTAACCCCGTGCTGTACCTGTCCTGGGAGTGTTTGATGGGGACGGTGTAGAGGGAGCTTTACTCTGTATCTAACCCCGTGCTGTACCTGTCCTGGGAGTTTTTGATGGGGACAGTGTAGAGGGAGCTTTACTCTGTATCTAACCCTGTGCTGTACCTGTCCTGGGAGTGTTTGATGGGACGGTGTAGAGGGAGCTTTACTCTGTATCTAACGCCGTGCTGTACCTGTCCTTGGAGTGTTTGATGGGGACGGTGTAGCGGGAGCTTTACTCTGTATCTAACGCCGTGCTGTACCTGTCCTGGGAGTGTTTGATGGGGACAGTGTAGAGGGAGCTTTACTATGTATCAAACCCCATGATGTACCTGACCTGGGAGTGTTTGATGGGATCAGTGTAGAGGGAGCTTTACTCTGTATCTCACCCCGTGCTGTACCTGTCCTGGGAGTGTTTGATGGGGACAGTGTAGAGGGAGCTTTACTCTGTATCTAACGCCGTGCTGTACCTCTCCTGGGAGTGTGTGATGGGGACAGTGTAGAGCAGCTTTACTCTGTATCCAGCCCAGTGCTGTACCTGTCCTGGGAGTGTTTGATGGGGACAGTGTAGAGGGAGCTTTACCCTGTATCTAACCCCGTGCTGTACCTGTCCTGGGAGTGTTTGATGGGGACAGTGTAGAGGGTGCTTTACTCTGTATCAAACCCCATGATGTACCTGTCCTGGGAGTGTTTGATTGGGACAGTGTAGAGGGAGCTTTACTCTGTATCTAACCCCGTGCTGTACCTGTCCTGGGAGTGTTTGATGGGGACAGTGTAGAGGGAGCTTTACTCTGTATCTAACCCCGTGCTGTACCTGTCCTGGGAGTGTTTGATGGGGACAGTGTAGAGGGAGCTTTACTCTGTATCTAATCCCGTGCTGTACCTGTCCTGGGAGTGTTTGATGGGGACGGTGTAGAGGGAGCTTTATTGTATATATAACCCGATGCTGTACCTGTCTTGGGAGCGTTTGATGGGGCCGGTGTGGAGGGAGCTTTACTCTGTATCTAACCCCGTGCTGTACCTGTCCTGGGAGTGTGAGATGGGGACAGTGTAGAGGGAGCTTTACACTGTATCTAACCCCGTGCTGTACCTGTCCTGGGAGTGTTTGATGGGGACAGTGTAGAGGGAGCTTTACTCTGTATCTAACCCCGTGCTGTACCTGTCCTGGGAGTGTTTGATTGGGACGCTGTAGAGGGAGCTTTACCCTGTATCTAACCACGTGCTATACCTGTCCTGGGAGTGTTTGATGGGGACGGTGTAGAGGGAGCTTTACTCTGTATCTAACCCCGTGCTGTACCTGTCATGCGAGTGTTTGATGGGGAAGCTGTAGAGGGAGCTTTACTCTGTATCTAACCCCGTGCTGTACCTGTCCTGCGAGTGTTTGATGGGGACGCTGTAGAGGGAGCTTTACTCTATATCTAACCCCGTGCTGTACCTGTCCTGGGAGTGTTTGATGGGTCAGTGTGGACAGAGGTTTATTCTGTACCTAACCCCGTGCTGTACCTGTCTTGGGAGTGTTTGATGGGGACAGTGTAGAGGGACCTTTACACTGTATCTATCCCCGTGCTGTACCTGTCCTGGGAGTGTGTGATGGGGACGTTGTAGAGGGAGCTTTATTCTATATATAACCCGATGCTGTACCTGACTTGGGAGTGTTTGAAGGGGACGGTGTAGAGGGAGCTTTACTCTGTATCTAACGCCGTGCTGTACCTGTCCTGGGAGTGTGTGATGGGGACAGTGCAGAGGGAGCTTTACTCTGTATCGAACCGCGTGCTGTACCTGTCCTGGGAGTGTTTGATGGGGACAGTGTAGAGCAGCTTTACTCTGTATCTAGCCCCGTGCTGTACCTGTCCTGGGAGTGTTTGATGGGGACAGTGTAGAGGGAGCTTTAACCTGTATCTAACCCCGTGCTGTACCTGTCCTGAGAGTGCTTGATGGGGACGGTGTAGAGGGAGCTTTACTCTGTATCTAATCCCGTGATGTACCTGTCCTGGGAGTGTTTGATGGGGACAGTGTAGAGGGAGCTTTACTCTGTATCTAACCCCGTGCTGTACCTGTCCTGGGAGTGTTTGATGGGGATGGTGTAGAGGGAGCTTTACTCTGTATCTAAGCCCGTGCTGTACCTGACCTGGGAGTGTTTGATGGGGACGGTGTAGAGGGAGCTTTACTCTGTATCTAACCCCGTGCTGTACCTGTCTTGGGAGTGTTTGATGGGGACAGTGTAGAGTGAGCTTTACTCTGTATCTAACCCCGTGCTGTACCTGTCCTGGGAGTGTTTGATGGGACGGTGTAGAGGGAGCTTTACTCTGTATCTTACCCCGTGCTGTACCTGTCCTGGGAGTGTTTGATGGGGACGGTGTAGAGGGAGCTTTACTCTGTATCTAACCCCGTGCTGTACCTGTCCTGGGAGTGTTTGATGGGGACAGTGTAGAGGGAACTTTACTCTGTATCAAACACCATGATGTTCCTGTCCTGGGAGTGTTTGATGGGGACAGTGTAGAGGGAGCTTTACTCTGTATCTAACCCCGTGCTGTACCTGTCCTGGGAGTGTTTGATGGGGACAGTGTAGAGGGAGCTTTACTCTGTATCTAATCCCGTGCTGTACCTGTCCTGGGAGTGTTTGATGGGGACGGTGTAGAGGGAGCTTTATTGTGTATATAACCCGATGCTGTACCTGTCTTGGGAGTGTTTGATGGGGCCGGTGTGGAGGGAGCTTTACTCTGTATCTAACCCCGTGCTGTACCTGTCCTGGGAGTGTGTGATGGGGACAGTGTAGAGGGAGATTTACACTGTATCTAACCCCGTGCTGTACCTGTCCTGGGAGTGTTTGATGGGGACAGTGTAGAGGGAGCTTTACTCTGTATCTAACCCCGTGCTGTACCTGTCCTGGGAGTGTTTGATGGTGACGCTTTAGAGGGAGCTTTACTCTGTATCTAACCCCGTGCTGTACCTGTCCTGCGAGTGTTTGATGGGGACGCTGTAGAGGGAGCTTTACTCTATATCTAACCCCGTGCTGTACCTGTCCTGGGAGTGTTTGATGGGTCAGTGTGGACAGAGGTTTACTCTGTACCTAACCCCGTGCTGTACATGTCTTGGGAGTGTTTGATGGGGACAGTGTCGAGGGACCTTTACACTGTATCTATCCCCGTGCTGCACCTGTCCTGGGAGTGTGTGATGGGGACGGTGTAGAGGGAGCTTTATTCTATATATAAGCCGATGCTGTACCTGACTTGGGAGTGTTTGAAGGGGACGGTGTAGAGGGAGCTTTACTCTGTATCTAACGCCGTGCTGTACCTGTCCTGGCACTGTGTGATGGGGACAGTGTACAGGGAGCTTTACTCTGTATCTAACCGCGTGCTGTACCTGTCCTGGGAGTGTTTGATGGGGATGGTGTAGAGGGAGCTTTACTCTGTATCTAATTCCGTGCTGTACCTGACCTGGGAGTGTTTGATGGGGACAGTGTAGAGGGAGCTTTACCCTGTATCTAACCCCGTGCTGTGCCTGTCCTGCGAGTGTTTGATGGGGACGCTGTAGAGGGAGATTTGCTCTGTATCTAGCCCCGTGCTGTACCTGTCCTGGGAGGGTTTGATGGGACGGTGTAGAGGGAGCTTTACTCTGTATCTAACGCCGTGCTGTACCTGTCCTAGGAGTGTGCGATGGTCACAGTGTAGAGGGAGCTTTACTCTGTATATAACCCCATGCTGTACCTGTCCTGGGTGTGTTTGATGGGGACAGTTGAGAGGGAGCTTTACTCTGTATCTAACCCCGTGCTGTACCTGTCCTGGGAGTGTTTGATGGGGACAGTTTAGAGGGAGCTTTACTCTGTATCTAACCCCGTGCTGTACCTGTCCTGGGAGTGTTTGATGGTGACAGTGTAGAGGGAGCTTTACGCTGTATCTGACCCCGTGCTGTACCTGTCCTGGGTTGTTTGATGGGGACGGTGTAGAGGGAGCTTTATTCTATATGTAACCCGTTGCTGTACCTATCTTGGGAGTGTTTGATGGGGACCGTGTAGAGGGAGCTTTACTCTGTATCTAACTCCGTGCTGTACCTGTCCTGGGAGTGTTTGATGGGGACAGTGTAGATGGAGCTTTACTCTGTATCTAACACCGTGCTGTACCTGTCCTGGGAGTGTTTAATGGGGACGGTGTAGAGGGAGCTTTACTCTGTATCTAACGCCGTGCTGTACCTGTCCTGGGACTGTGTGATGGGGACAGTGTAGAGGGAGCTTTACTCTGTATCTAACGCCGTGCTGTACCTGTCCTGGGAGTGTTTGATGGGGACGGTGTAGAGGGAGCTTTACTCTGTATCTAACGCCGTGCTGTACCTGTCCTGGGAATGTGTGATGAGGACAGTGTGGAGCAGCTTTACTCTGTATCTAACCCTGTGCTGTACCTGTCCTGGGAGTGTTTGATGGGGACGGTGTAGAGGGAGCTTTACTCTGTATCTAGCCCCGTGCTGTACCTGTCCTGGGAGTGTTTGATGGGGATGGTGTAGAGGGAGCTTTACTCTGTATCTAACCCCGTGCTGTACCTGACCTGGGAGTGTTTGATGGGGACAGTGTAGAGGGAGCTTTACTCTGTATCTAACCCCGTGCTGTACTTGTCCTGGGAGTGTTTGATGGGGACAGTGTAGACGGAGCTTTACTCTGTATCTAACCCCGTGATGTACCTGTCCTGGGAGTGTTTGATGGGGACGGTGTAGAGGGAGCTTTACTCTGTATCTAACCCCGTGCTGTACCTGTCCTGCGAGTGTTTGATAGGGACGCTGTAGAGGGAGATTTACTCTGTATCTAGCCCCGTGCTGTACCTGTCCTGGGAGGGTTTGATGGGACGGTGTAGAGGGAGCTTTACTCTGTATCTAACGCCTTGCTGTACCTGTCCTAGGAGTGTGTGATGGTCACAGTGTAGAGGGAGCTTTACTTTGTATCTAACCCCATGCTGTACCTGTCCTGGGTGTGTTTGATGGGGACAGTTTAGAGGGAGCTTTACTATGTATCTAACCCCGTGCTGTACCTGTCCTGGGAGTGTTTGATGGGGACAGTGTAGAGGGAGCTTTACGCTGTATCTGACCCCGTGCTGTACCTGTCCTGGGTTGTTTGATGGGGACGGTGTAGAGGGAGCTTTATTCTATATATAAACCGATGCTGTACCTGTCTTGGGAGGGTTTGATGGGGACGGTGTAGAGGGAGCTTTACTCTGTATCTAACCCCGTGCTGTACCTGTCCTGGGAGTGTTTGATGGGGACAGTGTTAAGGGAGCTTTACTCTGTATCTAACTCCGTGCTGTCCCTGTCCTGGGAGTGTTTGTTGGGACGGTGTAGAGGGAGCTTTACTTTGTATCTAACGCCGTGCTGTACCTGTCCTGGGAGTGTATGATGGGGATGGTGTAGAGGGAGATTTACTCTGTATCTAACCCCGTGCTGTACCTGTCCTGGGAGTGTTTGATGGGGACAGTGTAGAGGGAGCTTTACTCTGTATCTAACCCCGTGCTGTACTTGTCCTGGGAGTGTTTGATGGGGACAGTGTAGAGGGAGCTTTACCCTGTATCTAACCCCGTGCTGTACCTGTCCTGGGAGTTTTTGATGGGGACTGTGTAGAGGGAGCTTTACTCTGTATCTAATCCCGTGCTGTACCTGTCCTGGGAGTGTTTGATGGGGACGGTGTAGAGGGAGCTTTATTGTATATATAACCCGATGCTGTACCTGTCTTGGGAGCGTTTGATGGGGCCGGTGTGGAGGGAGCTTTACTCTGTATCTAACCCCGTGCTGTACCTGTCCTGGGAGTGTGAGATGGGGACAGTGTAGAGGGAGCTTTACACTGTATCTAACCCCGTGCTGTACCTGTCCTGGGAGTGTTTGATGGGGACAGTGTAGAGGGAGCTTTACTATGTATCTAACCTCGTGCTGTACCTGTCCTGGTAGTGTTTGATGGGGACAGTTTAGAGGGAGCTTTTTTCTGTATCTAACCCCGTGCTGTACCTGTCCTGGGAGTGTTTGATGGTGACAGTGTAGATGGAGCTTTACGCTGTATCTGACCCCGTGCTGTACCTGTCCTGGGTTGTTTGATGGGGACGGTGTAGAGGGAGCTTTATTCTATATATAACCCATTGCTGTACCTGTCTTGGGAGTGTTTGATGGGGACGGTGTAGAGGGAGCTTTACTCTGTATCTAACCCCGTGCTGTACCTGTCCTGGGAGTGTTTGATGGGGACAGTGTAGAGGGAGCTTTACTCTGTATCTAACCCCGTGCTGTACCTGTCCTGGGAGTGTTTGATGGGGACGGTGTAGAGGGAGCTTTACTCTGTATCTAACGCCGTGCTGTACCTGTCCTGGGACTGTGTGATGGGGACAGTGTAGAGGGAGCTTTACTCTGTATCTAACGCCGTGCAGTACCTGACCTGGGAGTGTTTGATGGGGACGGTGTAGAGGGAGCTTTACTCTGTATCTAACGCCGTGCTGTACCTGTCCTGGGAGTGTGTGATGGGGACAGTGTAGAGCAGCTTTACTCTGTATCTAACCCTGTGCTGTACCTGTCCTGGGAGTGTTTGATGGGGACGGTGTAGAGGAAGCTTTGCTCTGTATCTAGCCCCGTGCTGTACCTGTCCTGGGAGTGTTTGATGGGGATGGTGTAGAGGGAGGTTTACTCTGTATCTAACCCCGTGCTGTACCTTACCTGGGAGTGTTTGATGGGGACAGTGTAGAGGGAGCTTTACTCTGTATCGAACCCCGTGCTGTACCTGTCCTGGGAGTGTTTGATGGGGACAGTGTAGACGGAGCTTTACTCTGTATCTAACCCCGTGATGTACCTGTCCTGGGAGTGTTTGATGGGGACGGTGTAGAGGGAGCTTTACTCTGTATCTAACCCCGTGCTGTACCTGTCCTGCGAGTGTTTGATGGGGACGCTGTAGAGGGAGCTTTGCTCTGTTTCTAGCCCCGTGCTGTACCTGTCCTGGGAGGGTTTGATGGGCACAGTTTAGAGGGAGCTTTACTATGTATCTAACCCCGTGCTGTACCTGTCCTGGGAGTGTTTGATGGGGACAGTGTAGAGGGAGCTTTATGCTGTATCTGACCCCGTGCTGTACCTGTCCTGGGTTGTTTGATGGGGACGGTGTAGAGGGCGCTTTATTCTATATATAACCCGATGCTGTACCTGTCTTGGGAGGTTTTGATGGGACGGTGTAGAGGGAGCTTTACTTTGTATCTAACGCCGTGCTGTATCTGTCCTGGGAGTGTATGATGGGGATGGTGTAGAGGGAGATTTACTCTGTATCTAACCCCGTGCTGTACCTGTCCTGGGAGGGTTTGATGGGGACGCTGTAGAGGGTGCTTTATTCTATATATAACCCGATGCTGTACCTGTCTTGGGAGTGTTTGATGGGGAAGGTGTAGAGGGAGCTTTACTCTGTATCTAACCCCGTGCTGTACCTGTCCTGGGAGTGTTAGATGGGACGGTGTAGAGGGAGCTTTACTCTGTATCTAACGCCGTGCTGTACCTGTCCTGGGAGTGTGTGATGGGGACAGTGTAGAGGGAGCTTTACTCTGTATCTAACCCCGTGCTGTACCTGTCCTGGGAATGTTTGATGGGGACAGTGTAGAGGGAGCTTTACTCTGTATCTGACCCCGTGCTGTACTTGTCCTGTGTTGTTTGATTGGGACGGTGTAGAGGGAGCTTTATTCTGTATCTAACCCCGTGCTGTACCTGTCCTGGGAGTGTTTGATGGGGAAGGTGTAGAGGGAGCTTTACTCTGTATCTAACCCCGTGCTGTACCTGTCCTGGGAGTGTTTGATGGGGACAGTGTAGAGGGAGCTTTACTCTGTATCTAACCCCGTGCTGTACCTGTCCTTGGAGTGTTTGATGCGACGGTGTAGAGGGAGCTTTACTCTGTATCTAACGCCGTGCTGTACCTGTCCTGGGAGAGTGTGATGGGGACAGTGTAGAGGGAGCTTTACTCTGTATCTAACCCCATGCTGTACCTGTCCTGGGTGTGTTTGATGGGGACAGTGTAGAGGGAGCTTTACTATGTATCTAACCCCGTGCTGTACCTGTCCTGGTAGTGTTTGATGGGGACAGTTTAGAGGGAGCTTTTTTCTGTGTCTAACCCCGTGCTGTACCTGTCCTGGGAGTGTTTGATGGTGACAGTGTAGAGGGAGCTTTACGCTGTATCTGACCCCGTGCTGTACCTGTCCTGGGTTGTTTGATGGGGACGGTGTAGAGGGAGCTTTATTCTATATATAACCCATTGCTGTACCTGTCTTGGGAGTGTTTGATGGGGACGGTGTAGAGGGAGCTTTACTCTGTATCTAACCCCGTGCTGTACCTGTCCTGGGAGTGTTTGATGGGGACAGTGTAGAGGGAGCTTTACTCTGTATCTAACCCCGTGCTGTACCTGTCCTGGGAGTGTTTGATGGGGACGGTGTAGAGGGAGCTTTACTCTGTATCTAACGCCGTGCTGTACCTGTCCTGGGACTGTGTGATGGGGACAGTGTAGAGGGAGCTTTACTCTGTATCTAACGCCGTGCAGTACCTGACCTGGGAGTGTTTGATGGGGACGGTGTAGAGGGAGCTTTACTCTGTATCTAACGCCGTGCTGTACCTGTCCTGGGAGTGTGTGATGGGGACAGTGTAGAGCAGCTTTACTCTGTATCTAACCCTGTGCTGTACCTGTCCTGGGAGTGTTTGATGGGGACGGTGTAGAGGGAGCTTTGCTCTGTATCTAGCCCCGTGCTGTACCTGTCCTGGGAGTGTTTGATGGGGATGGTGTAGAGGGAGCTTTACTCTGTATCTAACCCCGTGCTGTACCTTACCTGGGAGTGTTTGATGGGGACAGTGTAGAGGGAGCTTTACTCTGTATCGAACCCCGTGCTGTACCTGTCCTGGGAGTGTTTGATGGGGACAGTGTAGACGGAGCTTTACTCTGTATCTAACCCCGTGATGTACCTGTCCTGGGAGTGTTTGATGGGGACGGTGTAGAGGGAGCTTTACTCTGTATCTAACCCCTTGCTGTACCTGTCCTGCGAGTGTTTGATGGGGACGCTGTAGAGGGAGCTTTGCTCTGTATCTAGCCCCGTGCTGTACCTGTCCTGGGAGGGTTTGATGGGACGGTGTAGAGGGAGCTTTACTCTGTATCTAACGCCGTGCTGTACCTGTCCTAGGAGTGTGTGATGGTCACAGTGTAGAGGGAGCTTTACTCTGTATCTAACCCCATGCTGTACCTGTCCTGGGTGTGTTTGATGGGGACAGTTTAGAGGGAGCTTTACTCTGTATTTAACCCTGTGCTGTACCTGTCCTGGGAGTGTTTGATGGGGACAGTGTAGAGGGAGCTTTACGCTGTATCTGACCCCGTGCTGTACCTGTCCTGGGTTGTTTGATGGGGACGGTGTAGAGGGAGCTTTATTCTATATATAACCCAATGCTGTACCTGTCTTGGGAGGGTTTGATGGGGACGGTGTAGAGGGAGCTTTACTCTGTATCTAACCCCGTGCTGTACCTGTCCTGGGAGTGTTTGATGGGGACAGTGTAGAGGGAGCTTTACTCTGTATCTAACCCCGTGCTGTACCTGTCCTGGGAGTGTTTGATGGGACGGTGTAGAGGGAGCTTTACTTTGTATTTAACGCCGTGTTGTACCTGTCCTGGGAGTGTATGATGGGCATGGTGCAGAGGGAGATTTACTCTGTATCTAACCCCGTGCTGTACCTGTCCTGGGAGGGTTTGATGGGGACGCTGTAGAGGGAGCTTTATTCTATATATAACCCGATGCTCTACCTGTCTTGGGAATGTTTGATGGGGACGGTGTAGAGGGAGCTTTACTCTGTATCTAACCCCGTGCTGTACCTGTCCTGGGAGTGTTTGATGGGACGGTGTAGAGGGAGCTTTACTCTGTATCTAACGCCGTGCTGTACCTGTCCTGGGAGTGTGTGATGGGGACAGTGTAGAGGGAGCTTTACTCTGTATCTAACCCCGTGCTGTACCTGTCCTGGGATTGTTTGATGGGGACAGTGTAGAGGGAGCTTTACGCTGTATCTGACCCCGTGCTGTACCTGTCCTGGGTTGTTTGATTGGGACGGTGTAGAGGGAGCTTTATTCTGTATCTAACCCCGTGCTGTACCTGTCCTGGGAGTGTTTGATGGGGACGGTGTAGAGGGAGCTTTACTCTGTATCTAACCCCGTGCTGTACCTGTCCTGGGAGTTTTTGATGGGGACAGTGTAGAGGGAGCTTTACTCTGTATCTAACCCTGTGCTGTACCTGTCCTGGGAGTGTTTGATGGGACGGTGTAGAGGGAGCTTTACTCTGTATCTAACGCCGTGCTGTACCTGTCCTTGGAGTGTTTGATGGGGACGGTGTAGCGGGAGCTTTACTCTGTATCTAACGCCGTGCTGTACCTGTCCTGGGAGTGTTTGATGGGGACAGTGTAGAGGGAGCTTTACTATGTATCAAACCCCATGATGTACCTGACCTGGGAGTGTTTGATGGGATCAGTGTAGAGGGAGCTTTACTCTGTATCTCACCCCGTGCTGTACCTGTCCTGGGAGTGTTTGATGGGGACAGTGTAGAGGGAGCTTTACTCTGTATCTAACGCCGTGCTGTACCTGTCCTGGGAGTGTGTGATGGGGACAGTGTAGAGCAGCTTTACTCTGTATCCAGCCCAGTGCTGTACCTGTCCTGGGAGTGTTTGATGGGGACAGTGTAGAGGGAGCTTTACCCTGTATCTAACCCCGTGCTGTACCTGTCCTGGGAGTGTTTGATGGGGACAGTGTAGAGGGTGCTTTACTCTGTATCAAACCCCATGATGTACCTGTCCTGGGAGTGTTTGATTGGGACAGTGTAGAGGGAGCTTTACTCTGTATCTAACCCCGTGCTGTACCTGTCCTGGGAGTGTTTGATGGGGACAGTGTAGAGGGAGCTTTACTCTGTATCTAACCCCGTGCTGTACCTGTCCTGGGAGTGTTTGATGGGGACAGTGTAGAGGGAGCTTTACTCTGTATCTAATCCCGTGCTGTACCTGTCCTGGGAGTGTTTGATGGGGACGGTGTAGAGGGAGCTTTATTGTATATATAACCCGATGCTGTACCTGTCTTGGGAGCGTTTGATGGGGCCGGTGTGGAGGGAGCTTTACTCTGTATCTAACCCCGTGCTGTACCTGTCCTGGGAGTGTGAGATGGGGACAGTGTAGAGGGAGCTTTACACTGTATCTAACCCCGTGCTGTACCTGTCCTGGGAGTGTTTGATGGGGACAGTGTAGAGGGAGCTTTACTCTGTATCTAACCCCGTGCTGTACCTGTCCTGGGAGTGTTTGATTGGGACGCTGTAGAGGGAGCTTTACCCTGTATCTAACCACGTGCTATACCTGTCCTGGGAGTGTTTGATGGGGACGGTGTAGAGGGAGCTTTACTCTGTATCTAACCCCGTGCTGTACCTGTCATGCGAGTGTTTGATGGGGAAGCTGTAGAGGGAGCTTTACTCTGTATCTAACCCCGTGCTGTACCTGTCCTGCGAGTGTTTGATGGGGACGCTGTAGAGGGAGCTTTACTCTATATCTAACCCCGTGCTGTACCTGTCCTGGGAGTGTTTGATGGGTCAGTGTGGACAGAGGTTTATTCTGTACCTAACCCCGTGCTGTACCTGTCTTGGGAGTGTTTGATGGGGACAGTGTAGAGGGACCTTTACACTGTATCTATCCCCGTGCTGTACCTGTCCTGGGAGTGTGTGATGGGGACGTTGTAGAGGGAGCTTTATTCTATATATAACCCGATGCTGTACCTGACTTGGGAGTGTTTGAAGGGGACGGTGTAGAGGGAGCTTTACTCTGTATCTAACGCCGTGCTGTACCTGTCCTGGGAGTGTGTGATGGGGACAGTGCAGAGGGAGCTTTACTCTGTATCGAACCGCGTGCTGTACCTGTCCTGGGAGTGTTTGATGGGGACAGTGTAGAGCAGCTTTACTCTGTATCTAGACCCGTGCTGTACCTGTCCTGGGAGTGTTTGATGGGGACAGTGTAGAGGGAGCTTTAACCTGTATCTAACCCCGTGCTGTACCTGTCCTGAGAGTGCTTGATGGGGACGGTGTAGAGGGAGCTTTACTCTGTATCTAATCCCGTGATGTACCTGTCCTGGGAGTGTTTGATGGGGACAGTGTAGAGGGAGCTTTACTCTGTATCTAACCCCGTGCTGTACCTGTCCTGGGAGTGTTTGATGGGGATGGTGTAGAGGGAGCTTTACTCTGTATCTCAGCCCGTGCTGTACCTGACCTGGGAGTGTTTGATGGGGACGGTGTAGAGGGAGCTTTACTCTGTATCTAACCCCGTGCTGTACCTGTCTTGGGAGTGTTTGATGGGGACAGTGTAGAGTGAGCTTTACTCTGTATCTAACCCCGTGCTGTACCTGTCCTGGGAGTGTTTGATGGGACGGTGTAGAGGGAGCTTTACTCTGTATCTTACCCCGTGCTGTACCTGTCCTGGGAGTGTTTGATGGGGACGGTGTAGAGGGAGCTTTACTCTGTATCTAACCCCGTGCTGTACCTGTCCTGGGAGTGTTTGATGGGGACAGTGTAGAGGGAACTTTACTCTGTATCAAACCCCATGATGTACCTGTCCTGGGAGTGTTTGATGGGGACAGTGTAGAGGGAGCTTTACTCTGTATCTAACCCCGTGCTGTACCTGTCCTGGGAGTGTTTGATGGGGACAGTGTAGAGGGAGCTTTACTCTGTATCTAATCCCGTGCTGTACCTGTCCTGGGAGTGTTTGATGGGGACGGTGTAGAGGGAGCTTTATTGTGTATATAACCCGATGCTGTACCTGTCTTGGGAGTGTTTGATGGGGCCGGTGTGGAGGGAGCTTTACTCTGTATCTAACCCCGTGCTGTACCTGTCCTGGGAGTGTGTGATGGGGACAGTGTAGAGGGAGATTTACACTGTATCTAACCCCGTGCTGTACCTGTCCTGGGAGTGTTTGATGGGGACAGTGTAGAGGGAGCTTTACTCTGTATCTAACCCCGTGCTGTACCTGTCCTGGGAGTGTTTGATGGTGACGCTGTAGAGGGAGCTTTACTCTGTATCTAACCCCGTGCTGTACCTGTCCTGCGAGTGTTTGATGGGGACGCTGTAGAGGGAGCTTTACTCTATATCTAACCCCGTGCTGGACCTGTCCTGGGAGTGTTTGATGGGTCAGTGTGGACAGAGGTTTACTCTGTACCTAACCCCGTGCTGTACATGTCTTGGGAGTGTTTGATGGGGACAGTGTCGAGGGACCTTTACACTGTATCTATCCCCGTGCTGTACCTGTCCTGGGAGTGTGTGATGGGGACGGTGTAGAGGGAGCTTTATTCTATATATAAGCCGATGCTGTACCTGACTTGGGAGTGTTTGAAGGGGACGGTGTAGAGGGAGCTTTACTCTGTATCTAACGCCGTGCTGTACCTGTCCTGGCACTGTGTGATGGGGACAGTGTACAGGGAGCTTTACTCTGTATCTAACCGCGTGCTGTACCTGTCCTGGGAGTGTTTGATGGGGATGGTGTAGAGGGAGCTTTACTCTGTATCTAATTCCGTGCTGTACCTGACCTGGGAGTGTTTGATGGGGACAGTGTAGAGGGAGCTTTACCCTGTATCTAACCCCGTGCTGTGCCTGTCCTGCGAGTGTTTGATGGGGACGCTGTAGAGGGAGATTTGCTCTGTATCTAGCCCCGTGCTGTACCTGTCCTGGGAGGGTTTGATGGGACGGTGTAGAGGGAGCTTTACTCTGTATCTAACGCCGTGCTGTACCTGTCCTAGGAGTGTGTGATGGTCACAGTGTAGAGGGAGCTTTACTCTGTATATAACCCCATGCTGTACCTGTCCTGGGTGTGTTTGATGGGGACAGTTGAGAGGGAGCTTTACTCTGTATCTAACCCCGTGCTGTACCTGTCCTGGGAGTGTTTGATGGGGACAGTTTAGAGGGAGCTTTACTCTGTATCTAACCCCGTGCTGTACCTGTCCTGGGAGTGTTTGATGGTGACAGTGTAGAGGGAGCTTTACGCTGTATCTGACCCCGTGCTGTACCTGTCCTGGGAATGTGTGATGGGGACAGTGTGGAGCAGCTTTACTCTGATTCTAACCCTGTGCTGTACCTGTCCTGGGAGTGTTTGATGGGGACGGTGTAGAGGGAGCTTTACTCTGTATCTAGCCCCGTGCTGTACCTGTCCTGGGAGTGTTTGATGGGGACGGTGTAGAGGGAGCTTTACTCTGTATCTAACCCCGTGCTGTACCTGTCCTGGGAGTGTTTGATGGGGACAGTGTAGAGGGAGCTTTACTCTGTATCTAACCCCGTGCTGTACCTGTCCTGGGACTGTTTGATGGGACGGTGTAGAGGGAGCTTTACTCTGTATCTAACGCCGTGCTGTACCTGTCCTTGGAGTGTTTGATGGGGACGGTGTAGAGGGAGCTTTACTCTGTATCTAACGCCGTGCTGTACCTGTCCTGGGAGTGTTTGATGGGGACAGTGTAGAGGGAGCTTTACTATGTATCAAACCCCATGATGTACCTGACCTGGGAGTGTTTGATGGGGACAGTGTAGAGGGAGCTTTACTCTGTATCTCACCCCGTGCTGTACCTGTCCTGGGAGTGTTTGATGGGGACAGTGTAGAGGGAGCTTTACTCTGTATCTAACGCCGTGCTGTACCTGTCCTGGGAGTGTGTGATGGGGACAGTGTAGAGCAGCTTTACTCTGTATCCAGCCCAGTGCTGTACATGTCCTGGGAGTGTTTGATGGGGACAGTGTAGAGGGAGCTTTACCCTGTATCTAACCCCGTGCTGTACCTGTCCTGGGAGTGTTTGATGGGGACAGTGTAGAGGGTGCTTTACTCTGTATCAAACCCCATGATGTACCTGTCCTGGGAGTGTTTGATGGGGACAGTGTAGAGGGAGCTTTACTCTGTATCTAAGCCCGTGCTGTACCTGTCCTGGGAGTGTTTGATGGGGACAGTGTAGAGGGAGCTTTACTCTGTATCTAACCCCGTGCTGTACCTGTCCTGGGAGTG
Organism: Cetorhinus maximus; assembly: GCF_964194155.1. Classification (NCBI taxonomy): domain Eukaryota; kingdom Metazoa; phylum Chordata; class Chondrichthyes; order Lamniformes; family Cetorhinidae; genus Cetorhinus; species Cetorhinus maximus. The sequence continues at coordinate 93,723 of NW_027596711.1, forward strand.
TTTGATGGGGACAGTGTAGAGGGAGCTTTACTCTGTATCTAATCCCGTGCTGTACCTGTCTTGGGAGTGTTTGATGGGGACGGTGTAGAGGGAGCTTTATTGTATATATAACCCGATGCTGTACCTGTCTTGGGAGCGTTTGATGGGGCCGGTGTGGAGGGAGCTTTACTCTGTATCTAACCCCGTGCTGTACCTGTCCTGGGAGTGTGAGATGGGGACAGTGTAGAGGGAGCTTTACACTGTATCTAACCCCGTGCTGTACCTGTCCTGGGAGTGTTTGATGGGGACAGTGTAGAGGGAGCTTTACTCTGTATCTAACCCCGTGCTGTACCTGTCCTGGGAGTGTTTGATTGGGACGCTGTAGAGGGAGCTTTACCCTGTATCTAACCACGTGCTATACCTGTCCTGGGAGTGTTTGATGGGGACGCTGTAGAGGGAGCTTTACTCTGTATCTAACCCCGTGCTGTACCTGTCCTGCGAGTGTTTGATGGGGAAGCTGTAGAGTGAGCTTTACTCTGTATCTAACCCCGTGCTGTACCTGTCCTGCGAGTGTTTGATGGGGACGCTGTAGAGGGAGCTTTACTCTATATCTAACCCCGTGCTGTACCTGTCCTGGGAGTGTTTGATGGGTCAGTGTGGACAGAGGTTTACTCTGTACCTAACCCCGTGTTGTACCTGTCTTGGGAGTGTTTGATGGGGACAGTGTAGAGGGACCTTTACACTGTATCTATCCCCGTGCTGTACCTGTCCTGGGAGTGTGTGATGGAGACGTTGTAGAGGGAGCTTTATTCTATATATAACCCGATGCTGTACCTGACTTGGGAGTGTTTGAAGGGGACGGTGTAGAGGGAGCTTTACTCTGTATCTAACGCCGTGCTGTACCTGTCCTGGGAGTGTGTGATGGGGACAGTGCAGAGGGAGCTTTACTCTGTATCGAACCGCGTGCTGTACCTGTCCTGGGAGTGTTTGATGGGGACAGTGTAGAGCAGCTTTACTCTGTATCTAGCCCCGTGCTGTACCTGTCCTGGGAGTGTTTGATGGGGACAGTGTAGAGGGAGCTTTAACCTGTATCTAACCCCGTGCTGTACCTGTCCTGAGAGTGCTTGATGGGGACGGTGTAGAGGGAGCTTTACTCTGTATCTAATCCCGTGATGTACCTGTCCTGGGAGTGTTTGATGGGGACAGTGTAGAGGGAGCTTTACTCTGTATCTAACCCCGTGCTGTACCTGTCCTGGGAGTGTTTGATGGGGATGGTGTAGAGGGAGCTTTACTCTGTATCTAAGCCCGTGCTGTACCTGACCTGGGAGTGTTTGATGGGGACGGTGTAGAGGGAGCTTTACTCTGTATCTAACCCCGTGCTGTACCTGTCTTGGGAGTGTTTGATGGGGACAGTGTAGAGTGAGCTTTACTCTGTATCTAACCCCGTGCTGTACCTGTCCTGGGAGTGTTTGATGGGACGGTGTAGAGGGAGCTTTACTCTGTATCTTACCCCGTGCTGTACCTGTCCTGGGAGTGTTTGATGGGGACGGTGTAGAGGGAGCTTTACTCTGTATCTAACGCCGTGCTGTACCTGTCCTTGGAGTGTTTGATGGGGACGGTGTAGAGGGAGCTTTACTCTGTATCTAACGCCGTGCTGTACCTGTCCTGGGAGTGTTTGATGGGGACAGTGTAGAGGGAGCTTTACTATGTATCAAACCCCATGATGTACCTGACCTGGGAGTGTTTGATGGGGACAGTGTAGAGGGAGCTTTACTCTGTATCTCACCCCGTGCTGTACCTGTCCTGGGAGTGTTTGATGGGGACAGTGTAGAGGGAGCTTTACTCTGTATCTAACGCCGTGCTGTACCTGTCCTGGGAGTGTGTGATGGGGACAGTGTAGAGCAGCTTTACTCTGTATCCAGCCCAGTGCTGTACATGTCCTGGGAGTGTTTGATGGGGACAGTGTAGAGGGAGCTTTTCCCTGTATCTAACCCCGTGCTGTACCTGTCCTGGGAGTGTTTGATGGGGACAGTGTAGAGGGTGCTTTACTCTGTATCAAACCCCATGATGTACCTGTCCTGGGAGTGTTTGATGGGGACAGTGTAGAGGGAGCTTTACTCTGTATCTAAGCCCGTGCTGTACCTGTCCTGGGAGTGTTTGATGGGGACAGTGTAGAGGGAGCTTTACTCTGTATCTAACCCCGTGCTGTACCTGTCCTGGGAGTGTTTGATGGGGACAGTGTAGAGGGAGCTTTACTCTGTATCTAATCCCGTGCTGTACCTGTCCTGGGAGTGTTTGATGGGGACGGTGTAGAGGGAGCTTTATTGTATATATAACCCGATGCTGTACCTGTCTTGGGAGCGTTTGATGGGGCCGGTGTGGAGGGAGCTTTACTCTGTATCTAACCCCGTGCTGTACCTGTCCTGGGAGTGTGAGATGGGGACAGTGTAGAGGGAGCTTTACACTGTATCTAACCCCGTGCTGTACCTGTCCTGGGAGTGTTTGATGGGGACAGTGTAGAGGGAGCTTTACTCTGTATCTAACCCCGTGCTGTACCTGTCCTGGGAGTGTTTGATTGGGACGCTGTAGAGGGAGCTTTACCCTGTATCTAACCACGTGCTATACCTGTCCTGGGAGTGTTTGATGGGGACGCTGTAGAGGGAGCTTTACTCTGTATCTAACCCCGTGCTGTACCTGTCCTGCGAGTGTTTGATGGGGAAGCTGTAGAGGGAGCTTTACTCTGTATCTAACCCCGTGCTGTACCTGTCCTGCGAGTGTTTGATGGGGACGCTGTAGAGGGAGCTTTACTCTATATCTAACCCCGTGCTGTACCTGTCCTGGGAGTGTTTGATGGGTCAGTGTGGACAGAGGTTTACTCTGTACCTAACCCCGTGTTGTACCTGTCTTGGGAGTGTTTGATGGGGACAGTGTAGAGGGACCTTTACACTGTATCTATCCCCGTGCTGTACCTGTCCTGGGAGTGTGTGATGGAGACGTTGTAGAGGGAGCTTTATTCTATATATAACCCGATGCTGTACCTGACTTGGGAGTGTTTGAAGGGGACGGTGTAGAGGGAGCTTTACTCTGTATCTAACGCCGTGCTGTACCTGTCCTGGGAGTGTGTGATGGGGACAGTGCAGAGGGAGCTTTACTCTGTATCGAACCGCGTGCTGTACCTGTCCTGGGAGTGTTTGATGGGGACAGTGTAGAGCAGCTTTACTCTGTATCTAGCCCCGTGCTGTACCTGTCCTGGGAGTGTTTGATGGGGACAGTGTAGAGGGAGCTTTAACCTGTATCTAACCCCGTGCTGTACCTGTCCTGAGAGTGCTTGATGGGGACGGTGTAGAGGGAGCTTTACTCTGTATCTAATCCCGTGATGTACCTGTCCTGGGAGTGTTTGATGGGGACAGTGTAGAGGGAGCTTTACTCTGTATCTAACCCCGTGCTGTACCTGTCCTGGGAGTGTTTGATGGGGATGGTGTAGAGGGAGCTTTACTCTGTATCTAAGCCCGTGCTGTACCTGACCTGGGAGTGTTTGATGGGGACGGTGTAGAGGGAGCTTTACTCTGTATCTAACCCCGTGCTGTACCTGTCTTGGGAGTGTTTGATGGGGACAGTGTAGAGTGAGCCTTACTCTGTATCTAACCCCGTGCTGTACCTGTCCTGGGAGTGTTTGATGGGACGGTGTAGAGGGAGCTTTACTCTGTATCTTACCCCGTGCTGTACCTGTCCTGGGAATGTTTGATGGGGACGGTGTAGAGGGAGCTTTACTCTGTATCTAACCCCGTGCTGTACCTGTCCTGGGAGTGTTTGATGGGGACAGTGTAGAGGGAACTTTACTCTGTATCAAACACCATGATGTTCCTGTCCTGGGAGTGTTTGATGGGGACAGTGTAGAGGGAGCTTTACTCTGTATCTAACCCCGTGCTGTACCTGTCCTGGGAGAGTTTGATGGGGACAGTGTAGAGGGAGCTTTACTCTGTATCTAATCCCGTGCTGTACCTGTCCTGGGAGTGTTTGATGGGGACGGTGTAGAGGGAGCTTTATTGTGTATATAACCCGATGCTGTACCTGTCTTGGGAGTGTTTGATGGGGCCGGTGTGGAGGGAGCTTTACTCTGTATCTAACCCCGTGCTGTACCTGTCCTGGGAGTGTGTGATGGGGACAGTGTAGAGGGAGATTTACACTGTATCTAACCCCGTGCTGTACCTGTCCTGGGAGTGTTTGATGGGGACAGTGTAGAGGGAGCTTTACTCTGTATCTAACCCCGTGCTGTACCTGTCCTGGGAGTGTTTGATGGTGACGCTTTAGAGGGAGCTTTACTCTGTATCTAACCCCGTGCTGTACCTGTCCTGCGAGTGTTTGATGGGGACGCTGTAGAGGGAGCTTTACTCTATATCTAACCCCGTGCTGTACCTGTCCTGGGAGTGTTTGATGGGTCAGTGTGGACAGAGGTTTACTCTGTACCTAACCCCGTGCTGTACATGTCTTGGGAGTGTTTGATGGGGACAGTGTCGAGGGACCTTTACACTGTATCTATCCCCGTGCTGCACCTGTCCTGGGAGTGTGTGATGGGGACGGTGTAGAGGGAGCTTTATTCTATATATAACCCGATGCTGTACCTGACTTGGGAGTGTTTGAAGGGGACGGTGTAGAGGGAGCTTTACTCTGTATCTAACGCCGTGCTGTACCTGTCCTGGCACTGTGTGATGGGGACAGTGTACAGGGAGCTTTACTCTGTATCTAACCGCGTGCTGTACCTGTCCTGGGAGTGTTTGATGGGGATGGTGTAGAGGGAGCTTTACTCTGTATCTAATTCCGTGCTGTACCTGACCTGGGAGTGTTTGATGGGGACAGTGTAGAGGGAGCTTTACCCTGTATCTAACCCCGTGCTGTGCCTGTCCTGCGAGTGTTTGATGGGGACGCTGTAGAGGGAGATTTGCTCTGTATCTAGCCCCGTGCTGTACCTGTCCTGGCAGGGTTTGATGGGACGGTGTAGAGGGAGCTTTACTCTGTATCTAACGCCGTGCTGTACCTGTCCTAGGAGTGTGTGATGGTCACAGTGTAGAGGGAGCTTTACTCTGTATATAACCCCATGCTGTACCTGTCCTGGGTGTGTTTGATGGGGACAGTTGAGAGGGAGCTTTACTCTGTATCTAACCCCGTGCTGTACCTGTCCTGGGAGTGTTTGATGGGGACAGTTTAGAGGGAGCTTGACTCTGTATCTAACCCCGTGCTGTACCTGTCCTGGGAGTGTTTGATGGTGACAGTGTAGAGGGAGCTTTACGCTGTATCTGACCCCGTGCTGTACCTGTCCTGGGTTGTTTGATGGGGACGGTGTAGAGGGAGCTTTACTCTGTATCTAACGCCGTGCTGTACCTGTCCTGGGACTGTGTGATGGGGACAGTGTAGAGGGAGCTTTACTCTGTATCTAACGCCGTGCTGTACCTGTCCTGGGAGTGTTTGATGGGGACGGTGTAGAGGGAGCTTTACTCTGTATCTAACGCCGTGCTGTACCTGTCCTGGGAATGTGTGATGGGGACAGTGTGGAGCAGCTTTACTCTGTATCTAACCCTGTGCTGTACCTGTCCTGGGAGTGTTTGATGGGGACGGTGTAGAGGGAGCTTTACTCTGTATCTAGCCCCGTGCTGTACCTGTCCTGGGAGTGTTTGATGGGGATGGTGTAGAGGGAGCTTTACTCTGTATCTAACCCCGTGCTGTACCTGACCTGGGAGTGTTTGATGGGGACAGTGTAGAGGGAGCTTTACTCTGTATCTAACCCCGTGCTGTACTTGTCCTGGGAGTGTTTGATGGGGACAGTGTAGACGGAGCTTTACTCTGTATCTAACCCCGTGATGTACCTGTCCTGGGAGTGTTTGATGGGGACTGTGTAGAGGGAGCTTTACTCTGTATCTAACCCCGTGCTGTACCTGTCCTGCGAGTGTTTGATGGGGACGCTGTAGAGGGAGCTTTACTCTGTATCTAGCCCCGTGCTGTACCTGTCCTGGGAGGGTTTGATGGGACGGTGTAGAGGGAGCTTTACTCTGTATCTAACCCCGTGCTGTACTTGTCCTGGGAGTGTTTGATGGGGACAGTGTAGAGGGAGCTTTACCCTGTATCTAACCCCGTGCTGTACCTGTCCTGGGAGTTTTTGATGGGGACTGTGTAGAGGGAGCGTTACTCTGTATCTAATCCCGTGCTGTACCTGTCCTGGGAGTGTTTGATGGGGACGGTGTAGAGGGAGCTTTATTGTATATATAACCCGATGCTGTACCTGTCTTGGGAGCGTTTGATGGGGCCGGTGTGGAGGGAGCTTTACTCTGTATCTAACCCCGTGCTGTACCTGTCCTGGGAGTGTGAGATGGGGACAGTGTAGAGGGAGCTTTACACTGTATCTAACCCCGTGCTGTACCTGTCCTGGGAGTGTTTGATGGGGACAGTGTAGAGGGAGCTTTACTCTGTATCTAACCCCGTGCTGTACCTGTCCTGGGAGTGTTTGATTGGGACGCTGTAGAGGGAGCTTTACCCTGTATCTAACCACGTACTATACCTGTCCTGGGAGTGTTTGATGGGGACGCTGTAGAGGGAGCTTTACTCTGTATCTAACCCCGTGCTGTACCTGTCCTGCGAGTGTTTGATGGGGAAGCTGTAGAGGGAGCTTTACTCTGTATCTAATCCCGTGCTGTACCTGTCCTGCGAGTGTTTGATGGGGACGCTGTAGAGGGAGCTTTACTCTATATCTAACCCCGTGCTGTTCCTGTCCTGGGAGTGTTTGATGGGTCAGTGTGGACAGAGGTTTACTCTGTACCTAACCCCGTGCTGTACCTGTCTTGGGAGTGTTTGATGGGGACAGTGTAGAGGGAGCTTTATTCTATATATAACCCGATGCTGTACCTGACTTGGGAGTGTTTGAAGGGGACGGTGTAGAGGGACCTTTACTCTGTATCTAACGCCGTGCTGTACCTGTCCTGGGAGTGTGTGATGGGGACAGTGCAGAGGGAGCTTTACTCTGTATCGAACCGCGTGCTGTACCTGTCCTGGGAGTGTTTGATGGGGACAGTGTAGAGCAGCTTTACTCTGTATCTAGCCCCGTGCTGTACCTGTCCTGGGAGTGTTTGATGGGGACAGTGTAGAGGGAGCTTTACCCTGTATCTAACCCCGTGCTGTACCTGTCCTGAGAGTGTTTGATGGGGACGGTGTAGAGGGAGCTTTACTCTGTATCTAATCCCGTGATGTACCTGTCCTGGGAGTGTTTGATGGGGACAGTGTAGAGGGAGCTTTACTCTGTATCTAACCCCGTGCTGTACCTGTCCTGGGAGTGTTTGATGGGGATGGTGTAGAGGGAGCTTTACTCTGTATCTAACCCCGTGCTGTACCTGACCTGGGAGTGTTTGATGGGGACGGTGTAGAGGGAGCTTTACTCTGTATCTAACCCCGTGCTGCACCTGTCTTGGGAGTGTTTGATGGGGACAGTTTAGAGGGAGCTTTACTCTGTATCTAACCGCGTGCTGTATCTGTCCTGGGAGTGTTTGATGGGACGGTGTAGAGGGAGCTTTATTCTGTATCTTACCCCGTGCTGTACCTGTCCTGGGAGTGTTTAATGGGGACGGTGTAGAGGGAGCTTTACTCTGTATCTAACCCCGTGCTGTACCTGTCCTGGGAGTGTTTGATGGGGACAGTGTAGAGGGAACTTTACTCTGTATCAAACCCCATGATGTACCTGTCCTGGGAGTGTTTGATGGGGACAGTGTAGAGGGAGCTTTACTCTGTATCTAACCCCGTGCTGTACCTGTCCTGGGAGTGTTTGATGGGGACAGTGTAGAGGGAGCTTTACTCTGTATTTAATCCCGTGCTGTACCTGTCCTGGGAGTGTTTGATGGGGACGGCGTAGAGGGAGCTTTATTGTGTATATAAACCGATGCTGTACCTGTCTTGGGAGTGTTTGATGGGGCCGGTGTGGAGGGAGCTTTACTCTGTATCTAACCCCGTGCTGTACCTGTCCTGGGAGTGTGTGATGGGGACAGTGTAGAGGGAGATTTACACTGTATCTAACCCCGTGCTGTACCTGTCCTGGGAGTGTTTGATGGGGACAGTGTAGAGGGAGCTTTACTCTGTATCTAACCCCGTGCTGTACCTGTCCTGGGAGTGTTTGATGGTGACGCTGTAGAGGGAGCTTTACCCTGTATCTAACCACGTGCTATACCTGTCCTGGGAGTGTTTGATGGGGACGCTGTAGAGGGAGCTTTACTCTGTATCTAAACCCGTGCTGTACCTGTCCTGCGAGTGTTTGATGGGGAAGCTGTAGAGGGAGCTTTACTCTGTATCTAACCCCGTGCTGTACCTGTCCTGCGAGTGTTTGATGGGGACGCTGTAGAGGGAGCTTTACTCTATATCTAACCCCGTGCTGTACCTGTCCTGGGAGTGTTTGATGGGTCAGTGTGGACAGAGGTTTACTCTGTACCTAACCCCGTGCTGTACATGTCTTGGGAGTGTTTGATGGGGACAGTGTAGAGGGACCTTTACACTGTATCTATCCCCGTGCTGTACCTGTCCTGGGAGTGTGTGATGGGGACGGTGTAGAGGGAGCTTTATTCTATATATAACCCGATGCTGTACCTGACTTGGGAGTGTTTGAAGGGGACGGTGTAGAGGGAGCTTTACTCTGTATCTAACGCCGTGCTGTACCTGTCCTGGGAGTGTGTGATGGGGACAGTGTACAGGGAGCTTTACTCTGTATCTAACCCCGTGCTGTACCTGTCCTGGGAGTGTTTGATGGGGACAGTGTAGAGCAGCTTTACTCTGTATCTAGCCCCGTGCTGTACCTTCCTGGGAGTGTTTGATGGGGACAGTGTAGAGGGAGCTTTACCCTGTATCTAACCCCGTGCTGCACCTGTCCTGAGAGTGTTTGATGGGGACGGTGTAGAGGGAGCTTTACTCTGTATCTAATCCCGTGATGTACCTATCCTGGGAGTGTTTGATGGGGACAGTGTAGAGGGAGCTTTACTCTGTATCTAACCCCGTGCTGTGCCTGTCCAGGGAGTGTTTGATGGGGATGGTGTAGATGGAGCTTTACTCTGTATCTAACCCCGTGCTGTACCTGACCTGGGAGTGTTTGATGGGGACGGTGTAGAGGGAGCTTTACTCTGTATCTAACCCCGTGCTGTACCTGTCTTGGGAGTGTTTGATGGGGACAGTGTAGAGTGAGCCTTACTCTGTATCTAACCCCGTGCTGTACCTCTCCTGGGAGTGTTTGATGGGACGGTGTAGAGGGAGCTTTACTCTGTATCTTACCCCGTGCTGTACCTGTCCTGGGAGTGTTTGATGGGGACGGTGTAGAGGGAGCTTTACTCTGTATCTAACCCCGTGCTGTACCTGTCCTGGGAGTGTTTGATGGGGACAGTGTAGAGGGAACTTTACTCTGTATCAAACACCATGATGTTCCTGTCCTGGGAGTGTTTGATGGGGACAGTGTAGAGGGAGCTTTACTCTGTATCTAACCCCGTGCTGTACCTGTCCTGGGAGAGTTTGATGGGGACAGTGTAGAGGGAGCTTTACTCTGTATCTAATCCCGTGCTGTACCTGTCCTGGGAGTGTTTGATGGGGACGGTGTAGAGGGAGCTTTATTGTGTATATAACCCGATGCTGTACCTGTCTTGGGAGTGTTTGATGGGGCCGGTGTGGAGGGAGCTTTACTCTGTATCTAACCCGGTGCTGTACCTGTCCTGGGAGTGTGTGATGGGGACAGTGTAGAGGGAGATTTACACTGTATCTAACCCCGTGCTGTACCTGTCCTGGGAGTGTTTGATGGGGACAGTGTAGAGGGAGCTTTACTCTGTATCTAACCCCGTGCTGTACCTGTCCTGGGAGTGTTTGATAGTGACGCTTTAGAGGGAGCTTTACTCTGTATCTAACCCCGTGCTGTACCTGTCCTGCGAGTGTTTGATGGGGACGCTGTAGAGGGAGCTTTACTCTATATCTAACCCCGTGCTGTACCTGTCCTGGGAGTGTTTGATGGGTCAGTGTGGACAGAGGTTTACTCTGTACCTAACCCCGTGCTGTACATGTCTTGGGAGTGTTTGATGGGGACAGTGTCGAGGGACCTTTACACTGTATCTATCCCCGTGCTGCACCTGTCCTGGGAGTGTGTGATGGGGACGGTGTAGAGGGAGCTTTATTCTATATATAACCCGATGCTGTACCTGACTTGGGAGTGTTTGAAGGGGACGGTGTAGAGGGAGCTTTACTCTGTATCTAACGCCGTGCTGTACCTGTCCTGGCACTGTGTGATGGGGACAGTGTACAGGGAGCTTTACTCTGTATCTAACCGCGTGCTGTACCTGTCCTGGGAGTGTTTGATGGGGATGGTGTAGAGGGAGCTTTACTCTGTATCTAATTCCGTGCTGTACCTGACCTGGGAGTGTTTGATGGGGACAGTGTAGAGGGAGCTTTACCCTGTATCTAACCCCGTGCTGTGCCTGTCCTGCGAGTGTTTGATGGGGACGCTGTAGAGGGAGATTTGCTCTGTATCTAGCCCCGTGCTGTACCTGTCCTGGGAGGGTTTGATGGGACGGTGTAGAGGGAGCTTTACTCTGTATCTAACGCCGTGCTGTACCTGTCCTAGGAGTGTGTGATGGTCACAGTGTAGAGGGAGCTTTACTCTGTATATAACCCCATGCTGTACCTGTCCTGGGTGTGTTTGATGGGGACAGTTGAGAGGGAGCTTTACTCTGTATCTAACCCCGTGCTGTACCTGTCCTGGGAGTGTTTGATGGGGACAGTTTAGAGGGAGCTTGACTCTGTATCTAACCCCGTGCTGTACCTGTCCTGGGAGTGTTTGATGGTGACAGTGTAGAGGGAGCTTTACGCTGTATCTGACCCCGTGCTGTACCTGTCCTGGGTTGTTTGATGGGGACGGTGTAGAGGGAGCTTTACTCTGTATCTAAGGCCGTGCTGTACCTGTCCTGGGACTGTGTGATGGGGACAGTGTAGAGGGAGCTTTACTCTGTATCTAACGCCGTGCTGTACCTGTCCTGGGAGTGTTTGATGGGGACGGTGTAGAGGGAGCTTTACTCTGTATCTAACGCCGTGCTGTACCTGTCCTGGGAATGTGTGATGGGGACAGTGTGGAGCAGCTTTACTCTGTATCTAACCCTGTGCTGTACCTGTCCTGGGAGTGTTTGATGGGGACGGTGTAGAGGGAGCTTTACTCTGTATCTAGCCCCGTGCTGTACCTGTCCTGGGAGTGTTTGATGGGGATGGTGTAGAGGGAGCTTTACTCTGTATCTAACCCCGTGCTGTACCTGACCTGGGAGTGTTTGATGGGGACAGTGTAGAGGGAGCTTTACTCTGTATCTAACCCCGTGCTGTACTTGTCCTGGGAGTGTTTGATGGGGACAGTGTAGACGGAGCTTTACTCTGTATCTAACCCCGTGATGTACCTGTCCTGGGAGTGTTTGATGGGGACTGTGTAGAGGGAGCTTTACTCTGTATCTAACCCCGTGCTGTACCTGTCCTGCGAGTGTTTGATGGGGACGCTGTAGAGGGAGCTTTACTCTGTATCTAGCCCCGTGCTGTACCTGTCCTGGGAGGGTTTGATGGGACGGTGTAGAGGGAGCTTTACTCTGTATCTAACCCCGTGCTGTACTTGTCCTGGGAGTGTTTGATGGGGACAGTGTAGAGGGAGCTTTACCCTGTATCTAACCCCGTGCTGTACCTGTCCTGGGAGTTTTTGATGGGGACTGTGTAGAGGGAGCTTTACTCTGTATCTAATCCCGTGCTGTACCTGTCCTGGGAGTGTTTGATGGGGACGGTGTAGAGGGAGCTTTATTGTATATATAACCCGATGCTGTACCTGTCTTGGGAGCGTTTGATGGGGCCGGTGTGGAGGGAGCTTTACTCTGTATCTAACCCCGTGCTGTACCTGTCCTGGGAGTGTGAGATGGGGACAGTGTAGAGGGAGCTTTACACTGTATCTAACCCCGTGCTGTACCTGTCCTGGGAGTGTTTGATGGGGACAGTGTAGAGGGAGCTTTACTCTGTATCTAACCCCGTGCTGTACCTGTCCTGGGAGTGTTTGATTGGGACGCTGTAGAGGGAGCTTTACCCTGTATCTAACCACGTACTATACCTGTCCTGGGAGTGTTTGATGGGGACGCTGTAGAGGGAGCTTTACTCTGTATCTAACCCCGTGCTGTACCTGTCCTGCGAGTGTTTGATGGGGAAGCTGTAGAGGGAGCTTTACTCTGTATCTAATCCCGTGCTGTACCTGTCCTGCGAGTGTTTGATGGGGACGCTGTAGAGGGAGCTTTACTCTATATCTAACCCCGTGCTGTTCCTGTCCTGGGAGTGTTTGATGGGTCAGTGTGGACAGAGGTTTACTCTGTACCTAACCCCGTGCTGTACCTGTCTTGGGAGTGTTTGATGGGGACAGTGTAGAGGGAGCTTTATTCTATATATAACCCGATGCTGTACCTGACTTGGGAGTGTTTGAAGGGGACGGTGTAGAGGGAGCTTTACTCTGTATCTAACGCCGTGCTGTACCTGTCCTGGGAGTGTGTGATGGGGACAGTGCAGAGGGAGCTTTACTCTGTATCGAACCGCGTGCTGTACCTGTCCTGGGAGTGTTTGATGGGGACAGTGTAGAGCAGCTTTACTCTGTATCTAGCCCCGTGCTGTACCTGTCCTGGGAGTGTTTGATGGGGACAGTGTAGAGGGAGCTTTACCCTGTATCTAACCCCGTGCTGTACCTGTCCTGAGAGTGTTTGATGGGGACGGTGTAGAGGGAGCTTTACTCTGTATCTAATCCCGTGCTGTACCTGTCCTGGGAGTGTTTGATGGGGACGGTGTAGAGGGAGCTTTATTGTATATATAACCCAATGCTGTACCTGTCTTGGGAGCGTTTGATGGGGCCGGTGTGGAGGGAGCTTTACTCTGTATCTAACCCCGTGCTGTACCTGTCCTGGGAGTGTGAGATGGGGACAGTGTAGAGGGAGCTTTACACTGTATCTAACCCCGTGCTGTACCTGTCCTGGGAGTGTTTGATGGGGACAGTGTAGAGGGAGCTTTACTCTGTATCTAACCCCGTGCTGTACCTGTCCTGGGAGTGTTTGATTGGGACGCTGTAGAGGGAGCTTTACCCTGTATCTAACCACGTACTATACCTGTCCTGGGAGTGTTTGATGGGGACGCTGTAGAGGGAGCTTTACTCTGTATCTAACCCCGTGCTGTACCTGTCCTGCGAGTGTTTGATGGGGAAGCTGTAGAGGGAGCTTTACTCTGTATCTAATCCCGTGCTGTACCTGTCCTGCGAGTGTTTGATGGGGACGCTGTAGAGGGAGCTTTACTCTATATCTAACCCCGTGCTGTTCCTGTCCTGGGAGTGTTTGATGGGTCAGTGTGGACAGAGGTTTACTCTGTACCTAACCCCGTGCTGTACCTGTCTTGGGAGTGTTTGATGGGGACAGTGTAGAGGGAGCTTTATTCTATATATAACCCGATGCTGTACCTGACTTGGGAGTGTTTGAAGGGGACGGTGTAGAGGGAGCTTTACTCTGTATCTAACGCCGTGCTGTACCTGTCCTGGGAGTGTGTGATGGGGACAGTGCAGAGGGAGCTTTACTCTGTATCGAACCGCGTGCTGTACCTGTCCTGGGAGTGTTTGATGGGGACAGTGTAGAGCAGCTTTACTCTGTATCTAGCCCCGTGCTGTACCTGTCCTGGGAGTGTTTGATGGGGACAGTGTAGAGGGAGCTTTACCCTGTATCTAACCCCGTGCTGTACCTGTCCTGAGAGTGTTTGATGGGGACGGTGTAGAGGGAGCTTTACTCTGTATCTAATCCCGTGATGTACCTGTCCTGGGAGTGTTTGATGGGGACAGTGTAGAGGGAGCTTTACTCTGTATCTAACCCCGTGCTGTACCTGTCCTGGGAGTGTTTGATGGGGATGGTGTAGAGGGAGCTTTACTCTGTATCTAACCCCGTGCTGTACCTGACCTGGGAGTGTTTGATGGGGACGGTGTAGAGGGAGCTTTACTCTGTATCTAACCCCGTGCTGCACCTGTCTTGGGAGTGTTTGATGGGGACAGTGTAGAGGGAGCTTTACTCTGTATCTAACCGCGTGCTGTATCTGTCCTGGGAGTGTTTGATGGGACGGTGTAGAGGGAGCTTTATTCTGTATCTTACCCCGTGCTGTACCTGTCCTGGGAGTGTTTAATGGGGACGGTGTAGAGGGAGCTTTACTCTGTATCTAACCCCGTGCTGTACCTGTCCTGGGAGTGTTTGATGGGGACAGTGTAGAGGGAACTTTACTCTGTATCAAACCCCATGATGTACCTGTCCTGGGAGTGTTTGATGGGGACAGTGTAGAGGGAGCTTTACTCTGTATCTAACCCCGTGCTGTACCTGTCCTGGGAGTGTTTGATGGGGACAGTGTAGAGGGAGCTTTACTCTGTATTTAATCCCGTGCTGTACCTGTCCTGGGAGTGTTTGATGGGGACGGCGTAGAGGGAGCTTTATTGTGTATATAAACCGATGCTGTACCTGTCTTGGGAGTGTTTGATGGGGCCGGTGTGGAGGGAGCTTTACTCTGTATCTAACCCCGTGCTGTACCTGTCCTGGGAGTGTGTGATGGGGACAGTGTAGAGGGAGATTTACACTGTATCTAACCCCGTGCTGTACCTGTCCTGGGAGTGTTTGATGGGGACAGTGTAGAGGGAGCTTTACTCTGTATCTAACCCCGTGCTGTACCTGTCCTGGGAGTGTTTGATGGTGACGCTGTAGAGGGAGCTTTACCCTGTATCTAACCACGTGCTACACCTGTCCTGGGAGTGTTTGATGGGGACGCTGTAGAGGGAGCTTTACTCTGTATCTAAACCCGTGCTGTACCTGTCCTGCGAGTGTTTGATGGGGAAGCTGTAGAGGGAGCTTTACTCTGTATCTAACCCCGTGCTGTACCTGTCCTGCGAGTGTTTGATGGGGACGCTGTAGAGGGAGCTTTACTCTATATCTAACCCCGTGCTGTACCTGTCCTGGGAGTGTTTGATGGGTCAGTGTGGACAGAGGTTTACTCTGTACCTAACCCCGTGCTGTACATGTCTTGGGAGTGTTTGATGGGGACAGTGTAGAGGGACCTTTACACTGTATCTATCCCCGTGCTGTACCTGTCCTGGGAGTGTGTGATGGGGACGGTGTAGAGGGAGCTTTATTCTATATATAACCCGATGCTGTACCTGACTTGGGAGTGTTTGAAGGGGACGGTGTAGAGGGAGCTTTACTCTGTATCTAACGCCGTGCTGTACCTGTCCTGGGAGTGTGTGATGGGGACAGTGTACAGGGAGCTTTACTCTGTATCTAACCCCGTGCTGTACCTGTCCTGGGAGTGTTTGATGGGGACAGTGTAGAGCAGCTTTACTCTGTATCTAGCCCCGTGCTGTACCTTCCTGGGAGTGTTTGATGGGGACAGTGTAGAGGGAGCTTTACCCTGTATCTAACCCCGTGCTGCACCTGTCCTGAGAGTGTTTGATGGGGACGGTGTAGAGGGAGCTTTACTCTGTATCTAATCCCGTGATGTACCTATCCTGGGAGTGTTTGATGGGGACAGTGTAGAGGGAGCTTTACTCTGTATCTAACCCCGTGCTGTGCCTGTCCAGGGAGTGTTTGATGGGGATGGTGTAGATGGAGCTTTACTCTGTATCTAACCCCGTGCTGTACCTGACCTGGGAGTGTTTGATGGGGACGTTGTAGAGGGAGCTTTACTCTGTATCTAACCCCGTGCTGTACCTGTCCTGGGAGTGTTCGATGGGGACAGTGTAGAGGGAGCTTTACTCTGTATCTAACCCCGTGCTGTACCTGTCCTGGGAGTGTTTGATGGGACGGTGTAGAGGGAGCTTTACTCTGTATCTAACCCCGTGCTGTACCTGTCCTGGGAGTGTTTGATGGGGACGGTGTAGAGGGAGCTTTACTCTGTATCTAACCCCGTGCTGTACTTGTCCTGGGAGTGTTTGATGGGGACAGTGTAGAGGGAACTTTACTCTGTATCTAACCCCGTGCAGTACCTGTCCTGGGAGTGTTTGATGGGGACAGTGTAGAGGGAGCTTTACTCTGTATCTAATCCCGTGGTCTACCTGTCCTGGGAGTGTTTGATGGGGGCAGTGTAGAGGGAGCTTTACTCTGTATCTAACTCCGCGCTGTACCTGGCCTGGGAGTGTTTGATGGGGACGCTGTAGAGGGAGCTTTACTCTGTATCTAACCCCGTGCTGTACCTGCCCTGCGAGTGTTTGATGGGGACGCTGTAGACGGAGCTTTACTCTGTATCTAACCCCGTGCTGTACCTGTCCTGGGAGTGTTTGATGGGACGGTGTAGAGGGAGTTTTACTCTGTATCTAACGCCGTGCTGTACCTGTCCTGGGAGTGTGTGATGGTCACAGTGTAGAGGGAGCTTTACTCTGTATCTAACCCCATGCTGTACCTGTCCTGGGTGTGTTTGATGGGGACAGTTTAGAGGGAGCTTTACTCTGTATCTAACCCCGTGCTGTACCTGTCCTGGGAGTGTTTGATGGGGACAGTGTAGAGGGAGCTTTACGCTGTATCTGACCCCGTGCTGTACCTGTCCTGGGTTGTTTGATGGGGACGGTGTAGAGGGAGCTTTATTCTATATATAACCCAATGCTGTACCTGTCTTGGGAGGGTTTGATGGGGACGGTGTAGAGGGAGCTTTACTCTGTATCTAACCCCGTGCTGTACCTGTCCTGGGAGTGTTTGATGGGGACAGTGTAGAGGGAGCTTTACTCTGTATCTAACCCCGTGCTGTACCTGTCCTGGGAGTGTTTGATGGGACGGTTTAGAGGGAGCTTTACTTTGTATCTAACGCCGTGCTGTACCTGTCCTGGGAGTGTATGATGGGCATGGTGCAGAGGGAGATTTACTCTGTATCTAACCCCGTGCTGTACCTGTCCTGGGAGGGTTTGATGGGGACGCTGTAGAGGGAGCTTTATTCTATATATAACCCGATGCTCTACCTGTCCTGGGAGTGTTTGATGGGGACAGTGTAGAGGGAGCTTTACGCTGTATCTGACCCCGTGCTGTACCTGTCCTGGGTTGTTTGATTGTGACGGTGTAGAGGGAGCTTTATTCTGTATCTAACCCCGTGCTGTACCTGTCCTGGGAGTGTTTGATGGGGACGGTGTAGAGGGAGCTTTACTCTGTATCTAACCCCGTGCTGTACCTGTCCTGGGAGTGTTTGATGGGGACAGTGTAGAGGGAGCTTTACTCTGTATCTAACCCCGTGCTGTACCTGTCCTGGGACTGTTTGATGGGACGGTGTAGAGGGAGATTTACTCTGTATCTAACGCCGTGCTGTACCTGTCCTTGGAGTGTTTGATGGGGACGGTGTAGAGGGAGCTTTACTCTGTATCTAACGCCGTGCTGTACCTGTCCTGGGAGTGTTTGATGGGGACAGTGTAGAGGGAGCTTTACTATGTATCAAACCCCATGATGTACCTGACCTGGGAGTGTTTGATGGGGACAGTGTAGAGGGAGCTTTACTCTGTATCTAACCCCGTGCTTTACCTGTCCTGGGAGTGTTTGATGGGGACAGTGTAGAGGGAGCTTTACTCTGTATCTAACGCCGTGCTGTACCTGTCCTGGGAGTGTGTGATGGGGACAGTGTACAGCAGCTTTACTCTGTATCCAGCCCAGTGCTGTACCTGTCCTGGGAGTGTTTGATGGGGACAGTTTAGAGGGAGCTTTACCCTGTATCTAACCCCGTGCTGTACCTGTGTTGGGAGTGTTTGATGGGGACAGTGTAGAGGGAGCTTTACTCTGTATCAAACCCCATGATGTACCTGTCCTGGGAGTGTTTGATGGGGACAGTGTAGAGGGAGCTTTACTCTGTATCTAACCCCGTGCTGTACCTGTCCTGGGAGTGTTTGATGGGACAGTGTAGAGAGAGCTTTACTCTGTATCTAACCCCGTGCTGTACCTGTCCTGGGAGTGTTTGATGGGGACAGTGTAGTGGGAGCTTTACTCTGTATCTAATCCCGTGCTGTACCTGTCCTGGGAGTGTTTGATGGGGACGGTGTAGAGGGAGCTTTATTGTATATATAACCCGATGCTGTACCTGTCTTGGGAGCGTTTGATGGGGCCGGTGTGGAGGGAGCTTTACTCTGTATCTAACCCCGTGCTGTACCTGTCCTGGGAGTGTGTGATGGGGACAGTGCAGAGGGAGGTTTACTCTGTATCGAACCGCGTGCTGTACCTGTCCTGGGAGTGTTTGATGGGGACAGTGTAGAGCAGCTTTACTCTGTATCTAGCCCCGTGCTGTACCTGTCCTGGGAGTGTTTGATGGGGACAGTGTAGAGGGAGCTTTACCCTGTATCTAACCCCGTGCTGTACCTGTCCTGAGAGTGTTTGATGGGGACGGTGTAGAGGGAGCTTTACTCTGTATCTAATCCCGTGATGTACCTGTCCTGGGAGTGTTTGATGGGGACAGTGTAGAGGGAGCTTTACTCTGTATCTAACCCCGTGCTGTACCTGTCCTGGGAGTGTTTGATGGGGATGGTGTAGAGGGAGCTTTACTCTGTATCTAAGCCCGTGCTGTACCTGACCTGGGAGTGTTTGATGGGGACGGTGTAGAGGGAGCTTTACTCTGTATCTAACCCCGTGCTGTACCTGTCTTGGCAGTGTTTGATGGGGACAGTGTAGAGGGAGCTTTACTCTGTATCTAACCGCGTGCTGTACCTGTCCTGGGAGTGTTTGATGGGACGGTGTAGAGGGAGCTTTACTCTGTATCTTACCCCGTGCTGTACCTGTCCTGGGAGTGTTTGATGGGGACGGTGTAGAGGGAGCTTTATTGTGTATATAACCCGATGCTGTACCTGTCTTGGGAGTGTTTGATGGGGCCGGTGTGGAGGGAGCTTTACTCTGTATCTAACCCCGTGCTGTACCTGTCCTGGGAGTGTGTGATGGGGACAGTGTAGAGGGAGATTTACACTGTATCTAACCCCGTGCTGTACCTGTCCTGGGAGTGTTTGATGGGGACAGTGTAGAGGGAGCTTTACTCTGTATCTAACCCCGTGCTGTACCTGTCCTGGGAGTGTTTGATGGTGACGCTGTAGAGGGAGCTTTACCCTGTATCTAACCACGTGCTATACCTGTCCTGGGAGTGTTTGATTGGGACGCTGTAGAGGGAGCTTTACTCTGTATCTAAACCCGTGCTGTACCTGTCCTGCGAGTGTTTGATGGGTAAGCTGTAGAGGGAGCTTTACTCTGTATCTAACCCCGTGCTGTACCTGTCCTGCGAGTGTTTGATGGGGACGCTGTAGAGGGAGCTTTACTCTATATCTAACCCCGTGCTGTACCTGTCCTGGGAGTGTTTGATGGGTCAGTGTGGACACAGGTTTACTCTGTACCTAACCCCGTGATGTACATGTCTTGGGAGTGTTTGATGGGGACAGTGTAGAGGGACTTTTACACTGTATCTATCCCCGTGCTGTACCTGTCCTGGGAGTGTGTGATGGGGACAGTGTAGCGGGAGCTTTACTCTGTATCTAAGCCCGTGCTGTACCTGACCTGGGAGTGTTTGATGGGGACGGTGTAGAGGGAGCTTTACTCTGTATCTAACCCCGTGCTGTACCTGTCTTGGGAGTGTTTGATGGGGACAGTGTAGAGGGAGCTTTACTCTGTATCTAACCGCGTGCTGTACCTGTCCTGGGAGTGTTTGATGGGACGGTGTAGAGGGAGCTTTACTCTGTATCTTACCCCGTGCTGTACCTGTCCTGGGAGTGTTTGATGGGGACGGTGTAGAGGGAGCTTTATTGTGTATATAACCCGATGCTGTACCTGTCTTGGGAGTGTTTGATGGGGCCGGTGTGGAGGGAGCTTTACTCTGTATCTAACCCCGTGCTGTACCTGTCCTGGGAGTGTGTGATGGGGACAGTGTAGAGGGAGATTTACACTGTATCTAACCCCGTACTGTACCTGTCCTGGGAGTGTTTGATGGGGACAGTGTAGAGGGAGCTTTACTCTGTATCTAACCCCGTGCTGTACCTGTCCTGGGAGTGTTTGATGGTGACGCTGTAGAGGGAGCTTTACCCTGTATCTAACCACGTGCTATACCTGTCCTGGGAGTGTTTGATGGGGACGCTGTAGAGGGAGCTTTACTCTGTATCTAAACCCGTGCTGTACCTGTCCTGCGAGTGTTTGATGGGGAAGCTGTAGAGGGAGCTTTACTCTGTATCTAACCCCGTGCTGTACCTGTCCTGCGAGTGTTTGATGGGGACGCTGTAGAGGGAGCTTTACTCTATATCTAACCCCGTGCTGTACCTGTCCTGGGAGTGTTTGATGGGTCAGTGTGGACAGCGGTTTACTCTGTACCTAACCCCGTGCTGTACATGTCTTGGGAGTGTTTGATGGGGACAGTGTAGAGGGACCTTTACACTGTATCTATCCCCGTGCTGTACCTGTCCTGGGAGTGTGTGATGCGGACGGTGTAGAGGGAGCTTTATTCTATATATAACCCGATGCTGTACCTGACTTGGGAGTGTTTGAAGGGGACGGTGTAGAGGGAGCTTTACTCTGTATCTAACGCCGTGCTGTACCTGTCCTGGGAGTGTGTGATGGGGACAGTGTACAGGGAGCTTTACTCTGTATCTAACCGCGTGCTGTACCTGTCCTGGGAGTGTTTGATGGGGACAGTGTAGAGCAGCTTTACTCTGTATCTAGCCCCGTGCTGTTCCTGTCCTGGGAGTGTTTGATGGGGACAGTGTAGAGGGAGCTTTACCCTGTATCTAACCCCGTGCTGCACCTGTCCTGAGAGTGTTTGATGGGGACGGTGTAGAGGGAGCTTTACTCTGTATCTAATCCCGTGATGTACCTGTCCTGGGAGTGTTTGATGGGGACAGTGTAGAGGGAGCTTTACTCTGTATCTAACCCCGTGCTGTGCCTGTCCTGGGAGTGTTTGATGGGGACGGTGTAGAGGGAGCTTTACTCTGTATCTAACCCCGTGCTGTACCTGACCTGGGAGTGTTTGATGGGGACGGTGTAGAGGGAGCTTTACTCTGTATCTAACCCCGTGCTGTACCTGTCCTGGGAGTGTTCGATGGGGACAGTGTAGAGGGAGCTTTACTCTGTATCTAACCCCGTGCTGTACCTGTCCTGGGAGTGTTTGATGGTACGGTGTAGAGGGAGCTTTACTCTGTATCTAACCCCGTGCTGTACCTGTCCTGGGAGTGTTTGATGGGGACAGTGTAGAGGGAACTTTACTCTGTATCTAACCCCGTGCAGTACCTGTCCTGGGAGTGTTTGATGGGGACAGTGTAGAGGGAGCTTTACTCTGTATCTAATCCCGTGGTCTACCTTTCCTGGGAGTGTTTGATGGGGGCAGTGTAGAGGGAGCTTTACTCTGTATCTAACTCCGCGCTGTACCTGGCCTGGGAGTGTTTGATGGGGACGCTGTAGAGGGAGCTTTACTCTGTGTCTAACCCCGTGCTGTACCTGCCCTGCGAGTGTTTGATGGGGACGCTGTAGACGGAGCTTTACTCTGCATCTAACCCCGTGCTGTACCTGTCCTGGGAGTGTTTGATGGGACAGTGTAGAGGGAGCTTTACTCTGTATCTAACACCAAGCTGTACCTGTCCTGGGAGTGTTTGATGGGGACAGTTTAGAGGGAGCTTGACTCTGTATCTAACCCCGTGCTGTACCTGTCCTGGGAGTGTTTGATGGGGACAGTATAGAGGGAGCTTTACGCTGTATCTAAACCCGTGCTGCACCTGTCCTGGGACTGTTTGATGGGGACGGTGTCGAGGGAGCTTTACTCTGTATCAAACCCCGTGCTGTACCTGTCCTGGGAGTGTTTGATGGGGACAGTGTAGAGGTTGATTTACTCTGTATCTAACCCCGTGCTGTACCTGTCCTGGGAGTGTTTGATGGGACGGTGTAGAGGGAGTTTTACTCTGTATCTAACGCCGTGCTGTACCTGTCCTGGGAGTGTGTGATGGGGTCAGTGTAGAGGGAGCTTTACGCTGTATCTAAACCCGTGCTGCACCTGTCCTGGGAGTGTTTGATGGGGACGGTGTAGAGGGAGCTTTACTCTGTATCAAACCCCGTGCTGTACCTGTCCTGGGAGTGTTTGATGGGGACAGTGTAGAGGGAGCTTTACTCTGTATCTAACCCCGTGCTGTACCTGTCCTGGGAGTGTTTGATGGGGATGGTGTAGAGGGAGCTTTACTCTGTATCTAACCCCGTGCTATACCTGTCCTGGGAGTGTTTGATGGGACGGTGTAGAGGGAGCTTTATTCTATATATAACCCGATGCTGTACCTATCTTGCGAGTGTTTGATGGGGACGGTGTAGAGGGAGCTTTACTCTGTATCTAACCCCGTGCTGTACCTGTCCTGGGAGTGTTTGATGGGGACAGTGTTGAGGGAGCTTGACTCTGTATCTAACCCCGTGCTGTACCTGTCCTGGGCGTGTTTGATGGGAAGGTGTAGAGGGAGCTTTACTTTGTATCTAACGCCGTGCTGTACCTGTCCTGGGAGTGTTGGATGGGGACAGTGTAGAGGGAGCTTTACTCTGTATCAAACCCCATGATGTACCTGTCCTGGGAGTGTTTGATGGGGACGGTGTAGAGGGAGCTTTACTCTGTATCTAACCCCGTGCTGTACCTGTCCTGAGAGTGTTTGATGGGGACAGTGTAGAGGGAGCTTTACTCTGTATCTAACGCCGTGCTGTACCTGTCCTGGGAGTGTTTGATGGGGACAGTGTAGAGCAGCTTTACTCTGTATCTAGCCCCGTGCTGTACCTGTCCTGGGAGTGTTTGATTGGGACAATGTAGAGGGAGCTTTACCCTGTATCTAACCCCGTGCTGTACCTGTCCTGGGAGTGTTTGATGGGGACAGTGTAGAGGGAGCTTTACTCTGTATCAAACCCCATGGTGTACCTGTCCTGGGAGTGTTTGATGGGGACAGTGTAGAGGGAGCTTTACTCTCTATCTAACCCCGTGCTGTACCTGTCCTGGGAGTGTTTGATGGGGACACTGTAGAGGGAGCTTTACTCTGTATCTAACCCCGTGCTCTACCTGTCCTGGGAGTGTTTGATGGGGACAGTGTAGAGGGAGCTTTACTCTGTATCTAATCCCGTGCTGTACCTGTCCTGGGAGTGTTTGATGGGGACGGTGTAGAGGGAGCTTTATTGTATATATAACCCGATGCTGTACCTGTCTTGGGAGTGTTTGATGGGGACGGTGTAGAGGGAGCTTTACTCTGTATCTAACCCCGTGCTGTACCTGTCCTGGGAGTGTTTGATGGGGACAGTGTAGAGGGAGCTTTACTCTCTATCTAACCCCGTGCTGTACCTGTCCTGGGAGTGTTTGATGGGGATGGTGTAGAGGGAGCTTTACTCTGTATCTAACCCCGTGCTGTACCTGACCTGGGAGTGTTTGATGGGGACGGTGTAGAGGGAGCTTTACTCTGTATCTAACCCCGTGCTGTACCTGTCCTGGGAGTGGTCGATGGGGACAGTGTAGAGGGAGCTTTACTCTGTATCTAACCGCGTGCTGTACCTGTCCTGGGAGTGTTTGATGGGACGGTGTAGAGGGAGCTTTACTCTGTATCTAACCCCGTGCTGTACCTGTCCTGGGAGTGTTTGATGGGGACAGTGTAGAGGGAACTTTACTCTGTATCTAACCCCGTGCAGTACCTGTCCTGGGAGTGTTTGATGGGGACAGTGTAGAGGGAGCTTTACTCTGTATCTAATCCCGTGGTCTACCTTTCCTGGGAGTGTTTGATGGGGGCAGTGTAGAGGGAGCTTTACTCTGTATCTAACTCCGCGCTGTACCTGGCCTGGGAGTGTTTGATGGGGACGCTGTAGAGGGAGCTTTACTCTGTGTCTAACCCCGTGCTGTACCTGTCCTGCGAGTGTTTGATGGGGACGCTGTAGACGGAGCTTTACTCTGTATCTAACCCCGTGCTGTACCTGTCCTGGGAGTGTTTGATGGGACAGTGTAGAGGGAGTTTTACTCTGTATCTAACGCCGTGCTGTACCTGTCCTGGGAGTGTGTGATGGGGACAGTGTAGAGGGAGCTTTACTCTGTATCTAACACCAAGCTGTACCTGTCCTGGGAGTGTTTGATGGGGACAGTTTAGAGGGAGCTTGACTCTGTATCTAACCCCGTGCTGTACCTGTCCTGGGAGTGTTTGATGGGGACAGTGTAGAGGGAGCTTTACGCTGTATCTAAACCCGTGCTGCACCTGTCCTGGGAGTGTTTGATGGGGACGGTGTAGAGGGAGCTTTACTCTGTATCAAACCCCGTGCTGTACCTGTCCTGGGAGTGTTTGATGGTGACAGTGTAGAGGTTGATTTACTCTGTATCTAACCCCGTGCTGTACCTGTCCTGGGAGTGTTTGATGGGACGGTGTAGAGGGAGTTTTACTCTGTATCTAACGCCGTGCTGTACCTGTCCTGGGAGTGTGTGATGGGGTCAGTGTAGAGGGAGCTTTACGCTGTATCTAAACCCGTGCTGCACCTGTCCTGGGAGTGTTTGATGGGGACGGTGTAGAGGGAGCTTTACTCTGTATCAAACCCCGTGCTGTACCTGTCCTGGGAGTGTTTGATGGGGACAGTGTAGAGGGAGCTTTACTCTGTATCTAACCCCGTGCTGTACCTGTCCTGGGAGTGTTTGATGGGGATTGTGTAGAGGGAGCTTTACTCTGTATCTAACCCCGTGCTGTACCTGTCCTGGGAGTGTTTGATGGGACGGTGTAGAGGGAGCTTTATTCTATATATAACCCGATGCTGTACCTATCTTGCGAGTGTTTGATGGGGACGGTGTAGAGGGAGCTTTACTCTGTATCTAACCCCGTGCTGTACCTGTCCTGGGAGTGTTTGATGGGGACAGTGTAGAGGGAGCTTGACTCTGTATCTAACCCCGTGCTGTACCTGTCCTGGGCGTGTTTGATGGGAAGGTGTAGAGGGAGCTTTACTTTGTATCTAACGCCGTGCTGTACCTGTCCTGGGAGTGTTGGATGGGGACAGTGTAGAGGGAGCTTTACTCTGTATCAAACCCCATGATGTACCTGTCCTGGTAGTGTTTGATGGGGACGGTGTAGAGGGAGCTTTACTCTGTATCTAACCCCGTGCTGTACCTGTCCTGGGAGTGTTTGATGGGGACAGTGTAGAGGGAACTTTACTCTGTATCTAACGCCGTGCTGTACCTGTCCTGGGAGTGTTTGATGCGGACAGTGTAGAGCAGCTTTACTCTGTATCTAGCCCCGTGCTGTATCTGTCCTGGGAGTGTTTGATTGGGACAATGTAGAGGGAGCTTTACCCTGTATCTAACCCCGTGCTGTACCTGTCGTGGGAGTGTTTGATGGGGACAGTGTAGAGGGAGCTTTACTCTGTATCAAACCCCATGGTGTACCTGTCCTGGGAGTGTTTGATGGGGACAGTGTAGAGGGAGCTTTACTCTCTATCTAACCCCGTGCTGTACCTGTCCTGGGAGTGTTTGATGGGGACAGTGTAGAGGGAGCTTTACTCTGTATCTAACCCCGTGCTGTACCTGTCCTGGGAGTGTTTGATGGGGACAGTGTAGAGGGAGCTTTACTCTGTATCTAATCCCGTGCTGTACCTGTCCTGGGAGTGTTTGATGGGGACGGTGTAGAGGGAGCTTTATTGTATATATAACCCGATGCTGTACCTGTCTTGGGAGTGTTTGATGGGGACGGTGTAGAGGGAGCTTTACTCTGTATCTAACCCCGTGCTGTACCTGTCCTGGGAGTGTTTGATGGGGACAGTGTAGAGGGAGCTTTACACTGTATCTAACACCGTGCTGTACCTGTCCTGGGAGTGTTTGATGGGGACAGTGTAGAGGGATCTTTACTCTCTATCTAACCCCGTGCTGTACCTGTCCTGGGAGTTTTTGATGGGGACGCTGTAGAGGGAGCTTTACCCTGTATCTAACCACGTGCTGTACCTGTCCTGGGAGTGTTTGATAGGGACGGTGTAGAGGGAGCTTTACTCTGTATCTAACCCCGTGCTGTACCTGTCCTGGGAGTGTTTGATGGGGACGCTGTAGAGGGAGCTTTTCTCTGTATCTAACACCGTGCTGTACCTGCCCTGGGAGTGTTTGATGGGGACAGTGTAGAGGGAGCTTTACCCTGTATCTAACCCCGTGCTGTACCTGTCCTGGGAGTGTTTGATGGGGACAGTGTAGAGGGAGCTTTACTCTGTATCTAACCCCGTGCTGTACCTGTCCTGGGGGTGTTTGTTGGGGACAGTGTAGATGGAGCTTTACTCTGTATCTAACCCCGTGCTTTACCTGTCCTGGGAGTGTTTGATGGGGACAGTGTAGACAGAGGTTTACTTTGTACCTAACCCCGTGCTGTACCTGTCTTGGGAGTGTTTGATGGGGACAGTGTAGAGGGACCTTTACACTGTATCTATCCCCGTGCTGTACCTGTCCTGGGAGTGTGTGATGGGGCGGTGTAGAAGGAGCTTTATTCTATATATAACCCGATGCTGTACCTGACTTGGGAGTGTTTGAAGGGTACGGTGTAGAGGGAGCTTTACTCTGTATCTAACGCCGTGCTGTACCTGTCCTGGGAGTGTGTGATGGGGACAGTGTAGACAGAGGTTTACTCTGTATCTAACCCCGTGCTGTACCTGTCCTGGGAGTGTTTGATGGGGACGGTGTAGAGGGAGATTTATTCTATATATAACCCGATGCTGTACCTATCTTGGGAGTGTTTGATGGGGACGGTGTAGAAGGAGCTTTACTCTGTATCTAACCCCGTGTTGTTCCTGTCCTGGGAGTGTTTGATGCAGACATTGTAGAGGGAGCTTTACTCTGTATCTAACCCCGTGCTGTTCCTGTCCTGGGAGTGTTTGATGGGACGGTGTAGAGGGAACTTTACTTTGTATCTAACGCCGTGCTGTACCTGTCCTGGGAGTGTGTGATGGGGCCAGTGTAGAGGGAGCTTTACTCTGTATCTAACCCCGTGCTGTACCTGTCCTGGGAGTGTTTGATGGGGATGGTGTAGATGGAGATTTACTCTGTATCTAACTCCGTGCTGTACCTGTCCTGGGAGTGTGTGATGGGGACAGTGTAGAGGGAGCTTTACTCTGTTTCTAACCCCATGCTGTACCTGTCCTGGGAGTGTTTGATGGGGACGGTGTAGAGGAAGCTTTACTGTGTATCTAACGCCGTGCTGTACCTGTCCTGGGAGTGTGTGATGGGGACAGTGTAGAGGGAGCTTTACTCTGTATCTAACCCCGTGCTGTACCTGTCCTGTGATTGTTTGATGGGGACAGTGTAGAGGGAGCTTTACTCTGTATCTAACCCCGTGCTGTACCTGTCCTGGGAGTGTTTGATGGGGTTGGTGTAGAGGGAGATTTACTCTTTATCTAACCCCTTGCTGTACCTGTCCTGGGAGTGTTTGATGGGGACGCTGTAGCGGGAGCTTTGTACTAAATATAAACCGATGCTGTACCTGTCTTGGGAGTGTTTGATGGGGACGGTGTAGAGGGAGCTTTACTCTTTATCTAACCCCATGCTGTACCTGTCCTGGGAGTGTTTAATGGGGACAGTTTAGAGGGAGCTTTACTCTGTATCTAACGCCGTGCTGTACCTGTCCTGCGAGTGTTTGATGGGGACGCTGTAGCGGGAGCTTTATTCTATATATAATCCGATGCTGTACCTGTCCTGGGAGTGTTTGATGGGGACGGTGTAGAGGGAGCTTTACTCTGTATCTAACCCCATGCTATACCTGTCCTGGGAGTGTTTGATGGGGACAGTTTAGAGGGAGCTTTACTCTGTATCTAACCCCGTTCTGTACCTGTCCTGGGAGTGTTTGATGGGGACGGTGTAGAGGGAGCTTTATTCTATATATAACCCGATGCTGTACCTGTCTTGGGAGTGTTTGATGGGGACGGTGTAGAGGGAGCTTTACTCTGTATCTAACACTGTGCTGTAACTGTCCCGGGAGTGTTTGATGGGAACAGTGTAGAGGGAGCTTTACTCTGTATCTAACCCCGTGCTGTACCTGTCCTGGGAGTGTTTGATGGGACCGTGTAGAGGGAGCTTTACTCTGTATCTAACGCCGTGCTGTACGTGTCCTGGGAGTGTGTGATGCGGACAGTGTAGAGGGAGCTTTACTCTGTATATAACCCCGTGCTGTACCTGTCCTGGGAGTGTTTGATGGGGACAGTGTAGAGGGAGCTTTACTCTGTATCTAACCCCATGCTGTACCTGTCCCGGGAGTGTTTGATGGGGACAGTGTAGAGGGAGCTTTACTCTGTATCTAACCCCGTGCTGTACCTGTCCTGGGAGTATTTGATGGGGACGCTGTAGAGGGAGCTTTACTCTCTATCTAACCCCGTGCTGTACCTGTCCTGGGAGTGTTTGATGGGGGCAGTGTAGAGGGAGCTTTACTCTGTATCTAACTCCGTGCTGTACCTGTCCTGGGAGTGTTTGATGGGGACAGTGTAGAGGGAGCTTTACTCTGTATCTAATCCCGTGGTCTACCTGTCCTGGGAGTGTTTGATGGGGACGGTGTAGAGGGTGCTTTACTCTGTATCTAATCCCGTGGTCTACCTTTCCTGGGAGTGTGTGATGGGGACAGTGTAGAGGGAGCTTTACTCTGTATCTAACCCCGTGCTGTACCTGTCCTGTGATTGTTTGATGGGGACAGTGTAGAGGGAGCTTTACTCTGTATCTAACCCCGTGCTGTACCTGTCCTGGGAGTGTTTGATGGGGTTGGTGTAGAGGGAGATTTACTCTCTATCTAACCCCGTGCTGTACCTGTCCTGGGAGTGTTTGATGGGGACGGTGTAGAGGGAGCTTTACTCTGTATCTAACCCCGTGCTGTACCTGTCCTGGGAGTGTTTGATGGGGACAGTGTAGAGGGAAATTTACTCTGTATCTAACCCCGTGCAGTACCTGTCCTGGGAGTGTTTGATGGGGACAGTGTAGAGGGAGCTTTACTCTGTATCTAATCCCGTGGTCTACCTGTCCTGGGAGTGTTTGATGGGGGCAGTGTAGAGGGAGCTTTACTCTGTATCTAACTCCGCGCTGTACCTGGCCTGGGAGTGTTTGATGGGGACGCTGTAGAGGGAGCTTTACTCTGTATCTAACCCCGTGCTGTACCTGCCCTACGAGTGTTTGATGGGGACGCTGTAGAGGGAGCTTTACTCTGTATCTAACCCCGTGCTGTACCTGTCCTGGGAGTGTTTGATGGGACGGTGTAGAGGGAGTTTTACTCTGTATCTAACGCCGTGCTGTACCTGTCCTGGGAGTGTTTGATGGGGACAGTGTAGAGGGAGCTTTACGCTGTATCTAAACCCGTGCTGCACCTGTCCTGGGAGTGTTTGATGGGGACAGTGTAGAGGGAGCTTTACGCTGTATCTAAACCCGTGCTGCACCTGTCCTGGGAGTGTTTGATGGGGACGGTGTAGAGGGAGCTTTACTCTGTATCAAACCCCGTGCTGTACCTGTCCTGGGAGTGTTTGATGGGGACAGTGTAGAGGGAGCTTTACTCTGTATCTAACCCCGTGCTGTACCTGTCCTGGGAGTGTTTGATGGGACGGTGTAGAGGGAGTTTTACTCTGTATCTAACGCCGTGCTGTACCTGTCCTGGGAGTGTTTGATGGGGACAGTGTAGAGGGAGCTTTACTCTGTATCTAACCCCGTGCTGTACCTGTCCTGGGAGTGTTTGATGGGACGGTGTAGAGGGAGTTTTACTCTGTATCTAACGCCGTGCTGTACCTGTCCTGGGAGTGTGTGATGGTGACAGTGTAGAGGGAGCTTTACGCTGTATCTAAACCCGTGCTGCACCTGTCCTGGGAGTGTTTGATGGGGACGGTGTAGAGGGAGCTTTACTCTGTATCAAACCCCGTGCTGTACCTGTCCTGGGAGTGTTTGATGGGGACAGTGTAGAGGGAGCTTTACTCTGTATCTAACCCCGTGCTGTACCTGTCCTGGGAGTGTTTGATGGGGATGGTGTAGAGGGAGCTTTACTCTGTATCTAACCCCGTGCTGTACCTGTCCTGGGAGTGTTTGATGGGACGGTGTAGAGGGAGCTTTATTCTATATATAACCCGATGCTGTACCATCTTGGGAGTGTTTGATGGGGACGGTGTAGAGGGAGCTTTACTCTGTATCTAACCCCGTGCTGTACCTGTCCTGGGAGTGTTTGATGGGGACAGTGTAGAGGGAGCTTTACTCTGTATCTAACCCCGTGCTGTACCTGTCCTGGGAGTGTTTGATGGGAAGGTGTAGAGGGAGCTTTACTTTGTATCTAACGCCGTGCTGTACCTGTCCTGGGAGTGTTTGATGTGGACGGTGTAGAGGGAGCTTTACTGTGTATCTAACCCCGTGCTGTACCTGTCCTGGGAGTGTTTGATGGCGACAGTGTAGAGGGAGCATTACTCTGTATCTAACCCCGTGCTGTACCTGTCCTGGGAGTGTTTGATGGGGACAGTGTAGAGGGAGCTTTACGCAGTATCTGACCCCGTGCTGTACCTGTCCTGGGTTGTTTGATGGGGACGGTGTAGAGGGAGATTTATTCTATATATAACCCGATGCTGTACCTGTCTTGGGAGTGTTTGATGGGGACGGTGTAGAGGGAGCTTTACTCTGTGTCTAACCCCGTGCTGTACCTGTCCTTGGAGTGTTTGATGGGGACAGTGTAGAGGGAGCTTTACTCTGTATCTAACCCCGTGCTGTACCTGTCCTGGGAGTGTTTGATGGGACGGTGTAGAGGGAGCTTTACTCTGTATCTCACGCCGTGCTGTACCTGTCCTGGGAGTGTTTGATGGGGACGGTGTAGAGGGAGCTTTACTCTGTATCTAACGCCGTGCTGTACCTGTCCTGGGAGTGTTGGATGTGGACAGTGTAGAGGGAGCTTTACTCTGTATCAAAACCCATGATGTACCTGTCCTGGGAGTGTTTGATGGGGACGGTGTAGAGGGAGCTTTACTCTGTATCTAACCCCGTGCTGTACCTGTCCTTGGAGTGTTTGATGGGGACAGTGTAGAGGGAGCTTTACTCTGTATCTAACTCCGTGCTGTACCTGTCCTGGGAGTGTGTGATGGGGACAGTGTAGAGGGAGCTTTACTCTGTATCTAACCCCGTGCTGTACCTGTCCTGGGAGTGTTTGATGGGGACAGTGTAGAGCAGCTTTACTCTGTATCTAGCCCCGTGCTGTACCTGTCCTGGGAGTGTTTGATTGGGACAATGTAGAGGGAGCTTTACCCTGTATCTAACCCCGTGCTGTACCTGTCCTGGGAGTGTTTGATGGGGACAGTGTAGAGGGAGCTTTACTCTCTATCAAACCCCATGGTGTACCTGTCCTGGGAGTGTTTGATGGGGACAGTGTAGAGGGAGCTTTACTCTGTATCTAACCCCGTGCTGTACCTGTCCTGGGTGTGTTTAATGGGGACAGTGTAGAGGGAGCTTTACTCTGTATCTAACCCCGTGCTGTACCTGTCCTGGGAGTGTTTGATGGGACGGTGTAGAGGGAGCTTTATTCTATATATAACCCGATCCTGTACCATCTTGGGAGTGTTTGATGGGGACGGTGTAGAGGGAGCTTTACTCTGTATCTAACCCCGTGCTGTACCTGTCCTGGGAGTGTTTGATGGGGACAGTGTAGAGGGAGCTTTACTCTGTATCTAACCCCGTGCTGTACCTGTCCTGGGAGTGTTTGATGGGAAGGTGTAGAGGGAGCTTTACTTTGTATCTAACGCCGTGCTGTACCTGTCCTGGGAGTGTTTGATGTGGACAGTGTAGAGGGAGCTTTACTGTGTATCTAACCCCGTGCTGTACCTGTCCTGGGAGTGTTTGATGGCGACAGTGTAGAGGGAGCATTACTCTGTATCTAACCCCGTGCTGTACCTGTCCTGGGAGTGTTTGATGGGGACAGTGTAGAGGGAGCTTTACGCTGTATCTGACCCCGTGCTGTACCTGTCCTGGGTTGTTTGATGGGGACGGTGTACAGGGAGATTTGTTCTATATATAACCCGATGCTGTACCTGTCTTGGGAGTGTTTGATGGGGACGGTGTAGAGGGAGCTTTACTCTGTGTCTTACCCCGTGCTGTACCTGTCCTGGGAGTGTTTGATGGGGACAGTGTAGAGGGAGCTTTACTCTGTATCTAACCCCGTGCTGTACCTGTCCTGGGAGTGTTTGATGGGACGGTGTAGAGGGAGCTTTACTCTGTATCTCACGCCGTGCTGTACCTGCCTGGGAGTGTTTGATGGGGACGGTGTAGAGGGAGCTTTACTCTGTATCTAACGCCGTGCTGTACCTGTCCTGGGAGTGTTGGATGTGGACAGTGTAGAGGGAGCTTTACTCTGTATCAAACCCCATGATGTACCTGTCCTGGGAGTGTTTGATGGGGACGGTGTAGAGGGAGCTTTACTCTGTATCTAACCCCGTGCTTTACCTGTCCTGGGAGTGTTTGATGGGGACAGGGTAGAGGGAGCTTTACTCTGTATCTAACGCCGTGCTGTACCTGTCCTGGGAGTGTGTGATGGGGACAGTGTAGAGGGAGCTTTACTCTGTATCTAACCCCGTGCTGTACCTGTCCTGGGAGTGTTTGATGGGGACAGTGTAGAGCAGCTTTACTCTGTATCTAGCCCCGTGCTGTACCTGTCCTGGGAGTGTTTGATTGGGACAATGTAGAGGGAGCTTTACCCTGTATCTAACCCCGTGCTGTACCTGTCCTGGGAGTGTTTGATGGGGACAGTGTAGAGGGAGCTTTACTCTCTATCAAACCCCATGGTGTACCTGTCCTGGGAGTGTTTGATGGGGACAGTGTAGAGGGAGCTTTACTCTGTATCTAATCCCGTGATGTACCTGTCCTGGGAGTGTTTGATGGGGACCGTGTAGAGGGAGCTTTACTCTGTATCTAACCCCGTGCTGTGCCTGTCCTGGGAGTGT
Source organism: Cetorhinus maximus (assembly GCF_964194155.1). Lineage (NCBI taxonomy): Eukaryota > Metazoa > Chordata > Chondrichthyes > Lamniformes > Cetorhinidae > Cetorhinus > Cetorhinus maximus. Next base: position 126,629 of record NW_027596711.1, read on the forward strand.
TTGATGGGGATGGTGTAGAGGGAGCTTTACTCTGTATCTAACCCCGTGCTGTACCTGACCTGGGAGTGTTTGATGGGGACGGTGTAGAGGGAGCTTTACTCTGTATCAAACCCCGTGCTGTACCTGTCCTGGGAGTGTTTGATGGGGACAGTGTAGAGGGAGCTTTACTCTGTATCTAACCCCGTGCTGTACCTGTCCTAGGAGTGTTTGATGGGACGGTGTAGAGGGAGCTTTACTCTCTATCTAACCCCGTGCTGTACCTGTCCTGGGAGTGTTTGATGGGGACGGTGTAGAGGGAGCTTTCCTCTGTATCTAACCCCGTGCTGTACCTGTCCTGGGAGTGTTTGATGGGGACAGTGTAGAGGGAAATTTACTCTGTATCTAACCCCGTGCAGTACCTGTCCTGGGAGTGTTTGATGGGGACAGTGTAGAGGGAGCTTTACTCTGTATCTAATCCCGTGGTCTACCTGTCCTGGGAGTGTTTGATGGGGGCAGTGTAGAGGGAGCTTTACTCTGTATCTAACTCCGCGCTGTACCTGCCCTGGGAGTGTTTGATGGGGACGCTGTAGAGGGAGCTTTACTCTGTATCTAACCCCGTGCTGTACCTGCCCTGCGAGTGTTTGATGGGGACGCTGTAGAGGGAGCTTTACTCTGTATCTAACCCCGTGCTGTACCTGTCCTGGGAGTGTTTGATGGGACGGTGTAGAGGGAGTTTTACTCTGTATCTAACGCCGTGCTGTACCTGTCCTGGGAGTGTTTGATGGGGACAGTGTAGAGGGAGCTTTACGCTGTATCTAAACCCGTGCTGCACCTGTCCTGGGAGTGTTTGATGGGGACAGTGTAGAGGGAGCTTTACGCTGTATCTAAACCCGTGCTGCACCTGTCCTGGGAGTGTTTGATGGGGACGGTGTAGAGGGAGCTTTACTCTGTATCAAACCCCGTGCTGTACCTGTCCTGGGAGTGTTTGATGGGGACAGTGTAGAGGGAGCTTTACTCTGTATCTAACCCCGTGCTGTACCTGTCCTGGGAGTGTTTGATGGGACGGTGTAGAGGGAGTTTTACTCTGTATCTAACGCCGTGCTGTACCTGTCCTGGGAGTGTTTGATGGGGACAGTGTAGAGGGAGCTTTACTCTGTATCTAACCCCGTGCTGTACCTGTCCTGGGAGTGTTTGATGGGACGGTGTAGAGGGAGTTTTACTCTGTATCTAACGCCGTGCTGTACCTGTCCTGGGAGTGTGTGATGGTGACAGTGTAGAGGGAGCTTTACGCTGTATCTAAACCCGTGCTGCACCTGTCCTGGGAGTGTTTGATGGGGACGGTGTAGAGGGAGCTTTACTCTGTATCTAACCCCGTGCTGTACCTGTCCTGGGAGTGTTTGATGGGGATGGTGTAGAGGGAGCTTTACTCTGTATCTAACCCCGTGCTGTACCTGTCCTGGGAGTGTTTGATGGGACGGTGTAGAGGGAGCTTTATTCTATATATAACCCGATGCTGTACCATCTTGGGAGTGTTTGCTTTGGACGGTGTAGAGGGAGCTTTACTCTGTATCTAACCCCGTGCTGTACCTGTCCTGGGAGTGTTTGATGGGGACAGTGTAGAGGGAGCTTTACTCTGTATCTAACCCCGTGCTGTACCTGTCCTGGGAGTGTTTGATGGGAAGGTGTAGAGGGAGCTTTACTTTGTATCTAACGCCGTGCTGTACCTGTCCTGGGAGTGTTTGATGTGGACAGTGTAGAGGGAGCTTTACTGTGTATCTAACCCCGTGCTGTACCTGTCCTGGGAGTGTTTGATGGCGACAGTGTAGAGGGAGCATTACTCTGTATCTAACCCCGTGCTGTACCTGTCCTGGGAGTGTTTGATGGGGACAGTGTAGAGGGAGCTTTACGCAGTATCTGACCCCGTGCTGTACCTGTCCTGGGTTGTTTGATGGGGACGGTGTAGAGGGAGATTTATTCTATATATAACCCGATGCTGTACCTGTCTTGGGAGTGTTTGATGGGGACGGTGTAGAGGGAGCTTTACTCTGTGTCTAACCCCGTGCTGTACCTGTCCATGGAGTGTTTGATGGGGACAGTGTAGAGGGAGCTTTACTCTGTATCTAACCCCGTGCTGTACCTGTCCTGGGAGTGTTTGATGGGACGGTGTAGAGGGAGCTTTACTCTGTATCTCACGCCGTGCTGTACCTGTCCTGGGAGTGTTTGATGGGGACGGTGTAGAGGGAGCTTTACTCTGTATCTAACGCCGTGCTGTACCTGTCCTGGGAGTGTTGGATGTGGACAGTGTAGAGGGAGCTTTACTCTGTATCAAAACCCATGATGTACCTGTCCTGGGAGTGTTTGATGGGGACGGTGTAGAGGGAGCTTTACTCTGAATCTAACCCCGTGCTGTACCTGTCCTGGGAGTGTTTGATGGGGACAGTGTAGAGGGAGCTTTACTCTGTATCTAACGCCGTGCTGTACCTGTCCTGGGAGTGTGTGATGGGGACAGTGTAGAGGGAGCTTTACTCTGTATCTAACCCCGTGCTGTACCTGTCCTGGGAGTGTTTGATGGGGACAGTGTAGAGCAGCTTTACTCTGTATCTAGCCCCGTGCTGTACCTGTCCTGGGAGTGTTTGATTGGGACAATGTAGAGGGAGCTTTACCCTGTATCTAACCCCGTGCTGTACCTGTCCTGGGAGTGTTTGATGGGGACAGTGTAGAGGGAGCTTTACTCTCTATCAAACCCCATGGTGTACCTGTCCTGGGAGTGTTTGATGGGGACAGTGTAGAGGGAGCTTTACTCTGTATCTAACCCCGTGCTGTACCTGTCCTGGGTGTGTTTAATGGGGACAGTGTAGAGGGAGCTTTACTCTGTATCTAACCCCGTGCTGTACCTGTCCTGGGAGTGTTTGATGGGGACAGTGTAGAGGGAGCTTTACTCTGTATCTAATCCCGTGCTGTACCTGTCCTGGGAGTGTTTGATGGGGACGGTGTAGAGGGAGCTTTATTGTATATATAACCCGATGCTGTACCTGTCTTGGGAGTGTTTGATGGGGACGGTGTAGAGGGAGCTTTACTCTGTATCTAACCCCGTGCTGTACCTGTCCTGGGAGTGTTTGATGGGGACAGTGTAGAGGGAGCTTTACACTGTATCTAACCCCGTGCTGTACCTGTCCTGGGAGTGTTTGATGGGGACAGTGTAGAGGGAGCTTTACTCTGTATCTAACCACGTGCTGTACCTGTCCTGGGAGTGTTTGATTGGGATGCTGTAGAGGGAGCTTTACCCTGTATCTAACCACGTGCTGTACCTGTCCTGGGAGTGTTTGATAGGGGCGGTGTAGAGGGAGCTTTACTCTGTATCTAACCCCGTGCTGTACCTGTCCTGGGAGTGTTTGATGGGGACGCTGTAGAGGGAGCTTTACCCTGTATCTAACCCCGTGCTGTACCTGCCCTTGGAGTGTTTGATGGGGACAGTGTAGAGGGAGCTTTACCCTGTATCTAACCCCGTGCTGTACCTGTCCTGGGAGTGTTTGATGGGGATGGTGTAGAGGGAGCTTTACTCTGTATCTAACCCCGTGCTGTACCTGTCCTGGGAGTGTTTGATGGGACGGTGTAGAGGGAGCTTTATTCTATATATAACCCGATGCTGTACCATCTTGGGAGTGTTTGATGGGGACGGTGTAGAGGGAGCTTTACTCTGTATCTAACCCCGTGCTGTACCTGTCCTGGGAGTGTTTGATGGGGACAGTGTAGAGGGAGCTTTACTCTGTATCTAACCCCGTGCTGTACCTGTCCTGGGAGTGTTTGATTGGAAGGTGTAGAGGGAGCTTTACTTTGTATCTAACGCCGTGCTGTACCTGTCCTGGGAGTGTTTGATGTGGACAGTGTAGAGGGAGCTTTACTGTGTATCTAACCCCGTGCTGTACCTGTCCTGGGAGTGTTTGATGGCGACAGTGTAGAGGGAGCATTACTCTGTATCTAACCCCGTGCTGTACCTGTCCTGGGAGTGTTTGATGGGGACAGTGTAGAGGGAGCATAACGCAGTATATGACCCCGTGCTGTACCTGTCCTGGGTTGTTTGATGGGGACGGTGTAGAGGGAGATTTATTCTATATATAACCCGATGCTGTACCTGTCTTGGGAGTGTTTGATGGGGACGGTGTAGAGGGAGCTTTACTCTGTGTCTAACCCCGTGCTGTACCTGTCCTTGGAGTGTTTGATGGGGACAGTGTAGAGGGAGCTTTACTCTGTATCTAACCCCGTGCTGTACCTGTCCTGGGAGTGTTTGATGGGACGGTGTAGAGGGAGCTTTACTCTGTATCTCACGCCGTGCTGTACCTGTCCTGGGAGTGTTTGATGGGGACGGTGTAGAGGGAGCTTTACTCTGTATCTAACGCCGTGCTGTACCTGTCCTGGGAGTGTGTGATGGGGACAGTGTAGAGGGAGCTTTACTCTGTATCTAACCCCGTGCTGTACCTGTCCTGGGAGTGTTTGATGGGGACAGTGTAGAGCAGCTTTACTCTGTATCTAGCCCCGTGCTGTACCTGTCCTGGGAGTGTTTGATTGGGACAATGTAGAGGGAGCTTTACCCTGTATCTAACCCCGTGCTGTACCTGTCCTGGGAGTGTTTGATGGGGACAGTGTAGAGGGAGCTTTACTCTCTATCAAACCCCATGGTGTACCTGTCCTGGGAGTGTTTGATGGGGACAGTGTAGAGGGAGCTTTACTCTGTATCTAACCCCGTGCTGTACCTGTCCTGGGAGTGTTTAATGGGGACAGTGTAGAGGGAGCTTTACTCTGTATCTAACCCCGTGCTGTACCTGTCCTGGGAGTGTTTGATGGGGACAGTGTAGAGGGAGCTTTACTCTGTATCTAATCCCGTGCTGTACCTGTCCTGGGAGTGTTTGATGGGGACGGTGTAGAGGGAGCTTTATTGTATATATAACCCGATGCTGTACCTGTCTTGGGAGTGTTTGATGGGGACGGTGTAGAGGGAGCTTTACTCTGTATCTAACCCCGTGCTGTACCTGTCCTGGGAGTGTTTGATGGGGACAGTGTAGAGGGAGCTTTACAATGTATCTAACCCCGTGCTGTACCTGTCCTGGGAGTGTTTGATGGGGACAGTGTAGAGGGAGCTTTACTCTGTATCTAACCCCGTGCTGTACCTGTCCTGGGAGTGTTTGATTGGGATGCTGTAGAGGGAGCTTTACCCTGTATCTAACCACGTGCTGTACCTGTCCTGGGAGTGTTTGATAGTGGCGGTGTAGAGGGAGCTTTACTCTGTATCTAACCCCGTGCTGTACCTGTCCTGGGAGTGTTTGATGGGGACGCTGTAGAGGGAGCTTTACCCTGTATCTAACCCCGTGCTGTACCTGCCCTTGGAGTGTTTGATGGGGACAGTGTAGAGGGAGCTTTACCCTGTATCTAACCCCGTGCTGTACCTGTCCTGGGAGTGTTTGATGGGGACAGTGTAGAGGGAGCTTTACTCTGTATCTAACCCCGTGCTGTACCTGTCCTGGTAGTGTTTGATGGGGATGGTGTAGATGGAGCTTTACTCTGTATCTTACTCCGTGGTGTACCTGTCCTGGGAGTGTTTGATGGGGACAGTGTAGAGGGAGCTTTACTCTGTATCTAATCCCGTGCTGTACCTGTCCTGGGAGTGTTTGATGGGGACAGTGTAGAGCAGCTTTACTCTGTATCTAGCCCCGTGCTGTACCTGTCCTGGGAGTGTTTGATGGGGACAGTGTAGAGGGAGCTTTACCCTGTATCTAACCCCGTGCTGTACCTGTCTTGAGAGTGTTTGATGGGGACGGTGTAGAGGGAGCTTTACTCTGTATCTAATCCCGTGATGTACCTGTCCTGGGAGTGTTTGATGGGGACGGTGTAGAGGGAGCTTTACTCTGTATCTAACCCCGTGCTGTGTCTGTCCTGGGAGTGTTTGATGGGGATGGTGTAGAGGGAGCTTTACTCTGTATCTAACCCCGTGCTGTACCTGACCTGGGAGTGTTTGATGGGGACGGTGTAGAGGGAGCTTTACTCTGTATCAAACCCCGTGCTGTACCTGTCCTGGGAGTGTATGATGGGACGGTGTAGAGGGAGCTTTACTCTGTATCTAACCCCGTGCAGTACCTGTCCTGGGAGTGTTTGATGGGGACAGTGTAGAGGGAGCTTTACTCTGTATCTAATCCCGTGGTCTACCTGTCCTGGGAGTGTTTGATGGGGGCAGTGTAGAGGGAGCTTTACTCTGTATCTAACTCCGCGCTGTACCTGGCCTGGGAGTGTTTGATGGGGACGCTGTAGAGGGAGCTTTACTCTGTATCTAACCCCGTGCTGTACCTGCCCTGCGAGTGTTTGATGGGGACGCTGTAGAGGGAGCTTTACTCTGTATCTAACCCCGTGCTGTACCTGTCCTGGGAGTGTTTGATGGGACGGTGTAGAGGGAGTTTTACTCTGTATCTAACGCCGTGCTGTACCTGTCCTGGGAGTGTGTGATGGGGACAGTGTAGAGGGAGCTTTACTCTGTATCTAACCCCAAGCTGTACCTGTCTTGGGAGTGTTTGATGGGGACAGTTTAGAGGGAGCTTGACTCTGTATCTAACCCCGTGCTGTACCTGTCCTGGGAGTGTTTGATGGGGACAGTGTAGAGGGAGCTTTACGCTGTATCTAAACCCGTGCTGCACCTGTCCTGGGAGTGTTTGATGGGGACGGTGTAGAGGGAGCTTTACTCTGTATCAAACCCCGTGCTGTACCTGTCCTGGGAGTGTTTGATGGGGACAGTGTAGAGGGAGCTTTACTCTGTATCTAACCCCGTGCTGTACCTGTCCTGGGAGTGTTTGATGGGACGGTGTAGAGGGAGTTTTACTCTGTATCTAACGCCGTGCTGTACCTGTCCTGGGAGTGTGTGATGGGGACAGTGTAGAGGGAGCTTTACGCTGTATCTAAACCCGTGCTGCACCTGTCCTGGGAGTGTTTGATGGGGACGGTGTAGAGGGAGCTTTACTCTGTATCAAACCCCGTGCTGTACCTGTCCTGGGAGTGTTTGATGGGGACACTGTAGAGGGAGCTTTACTCTGTATCTAACCCCGTGCTGTACCTGTCCTGGGAGTGTTTGATGGGGATGGTGTAGAGGGAGCTTTACTCTGTATCTAACCCCGTGCTGTACCTGTCCTGGGAGTGTTTGATGGGACGGTGTAGAGGGAGCTTTATTCTATATATAACCCGATGCTGTACCATCTTGGGAGTGTTTTATGGGGACGGTGTAGAGGGAGCTTTACTCTGTATCTAACCCCGTGCTGTACCTGTCCTGGGAGTGTTTGATGGGGACAGTGTAGAGGGAGCTTTACTCTGTATCTAACCCCGTGCTGTACCTGTCCTGGGAGTGTTTGATGGGAAGGTGTAGAGGGAGCTTTACTTTGTATCTAACGCCGTGCTGTACCTGTCCTGGGAGTGTTTGATGTGGACAGTGTAGAGGGAGCTTTACTGTGTATCTAACCCCGTGCTGTACCTGTCCTGGGAGTGTCTGATGGCGACAGTGTAGAGGGAGCATTACTCTGTATCTAACCCCGTGCTGTACCTGTCCTGGGAGTGTTTGATGGGGACAGTGTAGAGGGAGCTTTACGCTGTATCTGACCCCGTGCTGTACCTGTCCTGGGTTGTTTGATGGGGACGGTGTAGAGGGAGATTTATTCTATATATAACCCGATGCTGTACCTGTCTTGGGAGTGTTTGATGGGGACGGTGTAGAGGGAGCTTTACTCTGTGTCTTACCCCGTGCTGTACCTGTCCTGGGAGTGTTTGATGGGGACAGTGTAGAGGGAGCTTTACTCTGTATCTAACCCCGTGCTGTACCTGTCCTGGGAGTGTTTGATGGGACGGTGTAGAGGGAGCTTTACTCTGTATCTCACGCCGTGCTGTACCTGCCTGGGAGTGTTTGATGGGGACGGTGTAGAGGGAGCTTTACTCTGTATCTAACGCCGTGCTGTACCTGTCCTGGGAGTGTTGGATGTGGACAGTGTAGAGGGAGCTTTACTCTGTATCAAACCCCATGATGTACCTGTCCTGGGAGTGTTTGATGGGGACGGTGTAGAGGGAGCTTTACTCTGTATCTAACCCCGTGCTGTACCTGTCCTGGGAGTGTTTGATTGGGATGCTGTAGAGGGAGCTTTACCCTGTATCTAACCACGTGCTGTACCTGTCCTGGGAGTGTTTGATAGGGGCGGTGTAGAGGGGGCTTTACTCTGTATCTAACCCCGTGCTGTACCTGTCCTGAGAGTGTTTGATGGGGACGCTGTAGAGGGAGCTTTACCCTGTATCTAACCCCGTGCTGTACCTGCCCTTGGAGTGTTTGATGGGGACAGTGTAGAGGGAGCTTTACCCTGTATCTAACCCCGTGCTGTTCCTGTCCTGGGAGTGTTTGATGGGGACAGTGTAGAGGGAGCTTTACTCTGTATCTAACCCCGTGCTGTACCTGTCCTGGTAGTGTTTGATGGGGATGGTGTAGATGGAGCTTTACTCTGTATCTTACTCCGTGGTGTACCTGTCCTGAGAGTGTTTGATGGGGACGGTGTAGAGGGAGCTTTACTCTGTATCTAATCCCGTGATGTACCTGTCCTGGGAGTGTTTGATGGGGACGGTGTAGAGGGAGCTTTACTCTGTATCTAACCCCGTGCTGTGCTTGTCCTGGGAGTGTTTGATGGGGATGGTGTAGAGGGAGCTTTACTCTGTATCTAACCCCGTGCTGTACCTGACCTGGGAGTGTTTGATGGGGACGGTGTAGAGGGAGCTTTACTCTGTATCAAGCCCCGTGCTGTACCTGTCCTGGGAGTGTTTGATGGGGACAGTGTAGAGGGAGCTTTACTCTGTATCTAACCCCGTGCTGTACCTGTCCTGGGAGTGTATGATGGGACGGTGTAGAGGGAGCTTTACTCTGTATCTAACCCCGTGCAGTACCTGTCCTGGGAGTGTTTGATGGGGACAGTGTAGAGGGAGCTTTACTCTGTATCTAATCCCGTGGTCTACCTGTCCTGGGAGTGTTTGATGGGGGCAGTGTAGAGGGAGCTTTACTCTGTATCTAACTCCGCGCTGTACCTGGCCTGGGAGTGTTTGATGGGGACGCTGTAGATGGAGCTTTACTCTGTATCTAACCCCGTGCTGTACCTGCCCTGCGAGTGTTTGATGGGGACGCTGTAGAGGGAGCTTTACTCTGTATCTAACCCCGTGCTGTACCTGTCCTGGGAGTGTTTGATGGGACGGTGTAGAGGGAGTTTTACTCTGTATCTAACGCCGTGCTGTACCTGTCCTGGGAGTGTGTGATGGGGACAGTGTAGAGGGAGCTTTACTCTGTATCTAACCCCAAGCTGTACCTGTCCTGGGAGTGTTTGATGGGGACAGTTTAGAGGGAGCTTGACTCTGTATCTAACCCCGTGCTGTACCTGTCCTGGGAGTGTTTGATGGGGACAGTGTAGAGGGAGCTTTCCGCTGTATCTAAACCCGTGCTGCACCTGTCCTGGGAGTGTTTGATGTGGACGGTGTAGAGGGAGCTTTACTCTGTATCAAACCCCGTGCTGTACCTGTCCTGGGAGTGTTTGATGGGGACAGTGTAGAGGGAGCTTTACTCTGTATTTAACCCCGTGCTGTACCTGTCCTGGGAGTGTTTGATGGGACGGTGTAGAGGGAGTTTTACTCTGTATCTAACGCCGTGCTGTACCTGTCCTGGGAGTGTGTGATGGGGACAGTGTAGAGGGAGCTTTACGCTGTATCTAAACCCGTGCTGCACCTGTCCTGGGAGTGTTTGATGGGGACGGTGTAGAGGGAGCTTTACTCTGTATCAAACCCCGTGCTGTACCTGTCCTGGGAGTGTTTGATGGGGACACTGTAGAGGGAGCTTTACTCTGTATCTAACCCCGTGCTGTACCTGTCCTGGGAGTGTTTGATGGGGATGGTGTAGAGGGAGCTTTACTCTGTATCTTACCCCGTGCTGTACCTGTCCTGGGAGTGTTTGATGGGACGGTGTAGAGGGAGCTTTATTCTATATATAACCCGATGCTGTACCATCTTGGGAGTGTTTGATGGGGACGGTGTAGAGGGAGCTTTACTCTGTATCTAACCCCGTGCTGTACCTGTCCTGGGAGTGTTTGATGGGGACAGTGTAGAGGGAGCTTTACTCTGTATCTAACCCCGTGCTGTACCTGTCCTGGGAGTGTTTGATGGGAAGGTGTAGAGGGAGCTTTACTTTGCATCTAACGCCGTGCTGTACCTGTCCTGGGAGTGTTTGATGTGGACAGTGTAGAGGGAGCTTTACTGTGTATCTAACCCCGTGCTGTACCTGTCCTGGGAGTGTTTGATGGCGACAGTGTAGAGGGAGCATTACTCTGTATCTAACCCCGTGCTGTACCTGTCCTGGGAGTGTTTGATGGGGACAGTGTAGAGGGAGCTTTACGCTGTATCTGATCCCGTGCTGTACCTGTCCTGGGTTGTTTGATGGGGACGGTGTAGAGGGAGCATTACTCTGTATCTAACCCCGTGCTGTACCTGTCCTGGGAGTGTTTGATGGGGACGGTGTAGAGGGAGCTTTACTCTGTATCTAACCCCGTGCTGTACCTGTCCTGGGAGAGTTTGATGGGACGGTGTAGAGGGAGCTTTACTCTGTATCTCACGCCGTGCTGTACCTGCCTGGGAGTGTTTGATGGGGACGGTGTAGAGGGAGCTTTACTCTGTATCTAACGCCGTGCTGTACCTGTCCTGGGAGTGTTGGATGTGGACAGTGTAGAGGGAGCTTTACTCTGTATCAAACCCCATGATGTACCTGTCCTGGGAGTGTTTGATGGGGACGGTGTAGAGGGAGCTTTACTCTGCATCTAACCCCGTGCTTTACCTGTCCTGGGAGTGTTTGATGGGGACAGGGTAGAGGGAGCTTTACTCTGTATCTAACGCCGTGCTGTACCTGTCCTGGGAGTGTGTGATGGGGACAGTGTAGAGGGAGCTTTACTCTGTATCTAACCCCGTGCTGTACCTGTCCTGGGAGTGTTTGATGGGGACAGTGTAGAGCAGCTTTACTCTGTATCTAGCCCCGTGCTGTACCTGTCCTGGGAGTGTTTGATGGGGACAGTGTAGAGGGAGCTTTACCCTGTATCTAACCCCGTGCTGTACCTGTCCTGGGAGTGTTTGATGGTGACAGTGTAGAGGGAGCTTTACTCTCTATCAAACCCCATGGTGTACCTGTCCTGGGAGTGTTTGATGGGGACAGTGTAGAGGGAGCTTTACTCTGTATCTAACCCCGTGCTGTACCTGTCCTGGGAGTGTTTGATGGGGACAGTGTAGAGGGAGCTTTACTCTGTATCTAACCCCGTGCTGTACCTGTCCTGGGAGTGTTTGATGGGGACAGTGTAGAGGGAGCTTTACTCTGTATCTAATCCCGTGCTGTACCTGTCCTGGGAGTGTTTGATGGGGACGGTGTAGAGGGAGCTTTATTGTATATATAACCCGATGCTGTACCTGTCTTGGGAGCGTTTGATGGGGACGGTGTAGAGGGAGCTTTACTCTGTATCTAACCCCGTGCTGTACCTGTCCTGGGAGTGTTTGATGGGGACAGTGTAGAAGGAGCTTTACACTGTATCTAACCCCGTGCTGTACCTGTCCTGGGAGTGTTTGATGGGGACAGTGTAGAGGGAGCTTTACTCTGTATCTAACCCCGTGCTGTACCTGTCCTGGGAGTGTTTGATGGGGACGCTGTAGAGGGAGCTTTACCCTGTATCTAACCACGTGCTGTACCTGTCCTGGGAGTGTTTGATAGGGACGGTGTAGAGGGAGCTTTACTCTGTATCTAACCCCGTGCTGTACCTGTCCTGGGAGTGTTTGATGGGGACGCTGTAGAGGGAGCTTTACCCTGTATCTAACCCCGTGCTGTACCTGCCCTTGGAGTATTTGATGGGGACAGTGTAGAGGGAGCTTTACCCTGTATCTAACCCCGTGCTGTACCTGTCCTGGGAGTGTTTGATGGGGACAGTGTAGAGGGAGCTTTACTCTGTATCTAACCCCGTGCTGTACCTGTCCTGGGAGTGTTTGTTGGGGACGGTGTAGAGGGAGCTTTACTCTGTATCTAACCCCGTGCTGTACCTGTCCTGGGAGTGTTTGATGGGGACAGTGTAGACAGAGGTTTACTCTGTACCTAACCCCGTGCTGTACCTGTCTTGGGAGTGTTTGATGGGGACAGTGTAGAGGGACCTTTACACTGTATCTATCCCCGTGCTGTACCTGTCCTGGGAATGTGTGATGGGGCGGTGTAGAAGGACCTTTATTCTATATATAACCCGATGCTGTACCTGACTTGGGAGTGTTTGAAGGGTACGGTGTAGAGGGAGCTTTACTCTGTATCTAACGCCGTGCTGTACCTGTCCTGGGAGTGTGTGATGGGGACAGTGTAGAGGGAGCTTTACTCTGCATCTAACCGCTTGCTGTACCTGTCCTGGGAGTGTTTGAATGGGACAGTGTAGAGCAGCCTTACTCTGTATCTAGCCCCGTGCTGTACCTGTCCTGGGAGTGTTTGATGGGGACAGTGTAGAGGGAGCTTTACCCTGTATCCAACCCCGTGCTGTACCTGTTCTGAGAGTGTTTGTTGGGGATGGTGTAGAGGGTGCTTTACTCTGTATCTAACCCCGTGCTGTACCTGACCTGGCAGTGTTTGATGGGGACAGTGTAGAGGGAGCTTTACTCTGTATCTAACCCCAAGCTGTACCTGTCCTGGGAGTGTTTGATGGGGACAGTTTAGAGGGAGCTTAACTCTGTATCTAACCCCGTGCTGTACCTGTCCTGGGAGTGTTTGATGGGGACAGTGTAGAGGGAGCTTTACGCTGTATCTAACCCCGTGCTGCACCTGTCCTGGGAGAGTTTGATGGGGACGGTGTAGAGGGAGCTTTACTCTGTATCAAACCCCGTGCTGTACCTGTCCTGGGAGTGTTTGATGGGGACAGTGTAGAGGGAGCTTTACTCTGTATCTAACCCGGTGCTGTACCTGTCCTGGGAGTGTTTGATGGGACGGTGTAGAGGGAGCTTTACTTTGTATCTAACGCCGTGCTGCACCTGTCCTGGGAGTGTGTGATGGGGACAGTGTAGAGGGAGCTTTACTCTGTATCTAACCCCGTGCTGTACCTGTCCTGGGAGTGTTTGATGGGGATGGTGTAGAGGGAGCTTTACTCTGTATCTAACCCCGTGCTGTACCTGTCCTGGGAGTGTTTGATGGGGATGGTGTAGAGGGAGCTTTACTCTGTATCTAACCCCGTGCTGTACCTGTCCTGGGAGTGTTTGATGGGACGGTGTAGAGGGAGATTTACTCTGTATCTAACCCCGTGCTGTACCTGTCCTGGGAGTGTTTGATGGGGATGGTGTAGAGGGAGCATTACTCTGTATCTAACCCCGTGCTGTACCTGTCCTGGGAGTGCTTGATGGGGACAGTGTAGAGGGAGCTTTACTCTGTATCTAACCCCATGCTGTACCTGTCCCGGGAGTGTTTGATGGGGACAGTGTAGAGGGAGCTTTACTCTGTATCTAACCCCGTGCTGTACCTTTCCTGGGAGTATTTGATGGGGACGCTGTAGAGGGAGCTTTACTCTGTATCTAACCCCGTGCTGTACCTGTCCTGGGAGTGTTTGATGGGGACAGTGTAGTGGGAGCTTTACTCTGTATCTAACCCCGTGCTGTATCTGTCCTGGGAGTGTTTGATGGGGACAGTGTAGAGGGAGCTTTACTCTGTATCTAATCCCGTGGTCTACCTGTCCTGGGAGTGTTTGATGGGGACGGTGTAGAGGGAGCTTTACTCTGTATCTAATCCCGTGGTCTACCTGTCCTGGGAGTGTTTGATGGGGGCAGTGTAGAGGGAGCTTTACTCTGTATCTAACTCCGTGCTGTACCTGTCCTGGGAGTGTTTGATGGGGACAGTGTAGTGGGAGCTTTACTCTGTATCTAATCCCGTGGTCTACCTGTCCTGGGAGTGTTTGATGGGGACGGTGTAGAGGGAGCTTTACTCTGTATCTAATCCCGTGGTCTACCTTTCCTGGGAGTGTTTGATGGGGGCAGTGTAGAGGGAGCTTTACTCTGTATCTTACTCTGTGCTGTACCTGTCCTGGCATTGTTTGATGGGGACAGTGTAGAGGGAGCTTTACTCTGTATCTAATCCCGTGGTCTACCTGTCCTGGGAGTGTTTGATGGGGGCAGTGTAGAGGGAGCTTTACTCTGTATCTAACTCCGTGCTGTACCTGTCCTGGGAGTGTTTGATGGGGATGGTGTAGAGGGAGCTTTACTCTGTATCTTACTCCGTGCTGTACCTGTCCTGGGAGTGTTTGATGGGGACAGTGTAGAGGGAGCTTTACTCTGTATCTAATCCCGTGGTCTACCTTTCCTGGGAGTGTTTGATGGGGGCAGTGTAGAGGGAGCTTTACTCTGTATCTAACTCCGTGCTGTACCTGTCCTGGGAGTGTTTGATGGGGATGGTGTAGAGGGAGCTTTACTCTCTATCTAACCCCGTGCTGTACCTGCCCTGCGTGAGTTTGATGGGGACGCTGTAGAGGGAGCTTTATTCTATATATAACCCGATGCTGTTCCTGTCTTGGGAGTGTTTGATGGGGACGGTGTAGAGGGAGCTTTATTCTATATATAACCCTATGCTGTACCTGTCTTGGGAGTGTTTGATGTGGACGGTGTGGAGGGAGCTTTACTCTGTATCTAACCCCGTGCTGTACCTTTCCTGGGAGTGTTTGATGGGGACAGTGTAGAGGGAGCTTTACTCTGTATCTAACCCCGTGCTGTACCTGTCCTGGGAGTGTTTGATGGGACGGTGGAGAGGGAGCTTTACTCTGTATCTAACGCCGTGCTGTACCTGTCCTGGGAGTGTGTGATGGGGACGCTGTAGAGGGAGCTTTACCCTGTATCTAACCACGTGCTGTACCTGTCCTGGGAGTGTTTGATGGGGACGCTGTAGAGGGAGCTTTACCCTGTATCTAACCCCGTGCTGTACCTTTCCTGGGAGTGTTTGATGGGGACGGTGTAGAGGGAGCTTTACTCTGAATCTAATCCCGTGGTGTACCTGTCCTGCGAGTGTTTGATGGGGACGCTGTAGAGGGAGCTTTACTCTATATCTAAGCCCGTGCTGTACCTGTCCTGGGAGTGTTTGATGGGTCAGTGTAGACAGAGGTTTACTCTGTACCTAACCCCGTGCTGTACCTGTCCTGGGAGTGTTTGATGGGGACGGTGTAGAGGGAGCTCTATTCTATATATAACCCGATGCTGTACCTGACTTGGGAGTGTTTGAAGGGGACGGTGTAGAGGGAGCTTTACTCTGTATCTAACGCCGTGCTGTACCTGTCCTGGGAGTGTGTGATGGGGACAGTGTAGAGGGAGCTTTATTCTATATATAACCCGATGCTGTACCTGACTAGGGAGTGTTTGAAGGGGACGGTGTAGAGGGAGCTTTAGTCTCTATCTAACGCCGTGCTGTACATGTCCTGGGAGTGTTTGATGGGGACAGTGTAGAGCAGCCTTACTCTGTATCTAGCCCCGTGCTGTACCTGTCCTGGGAGTGTTTGATGGGGACAGTGTAGAGCAGCTTTACTCTGTATCTAGCCCCGTGCTCTACCTGTCCTGGGAGTGTTTGATGGGACGGTGTAGAGGGAGCTTTACTCTGTATCTAACCCTGTGCTCTACCTGTCCTGGGAGTGTTTGATGGGGACGGTGTAGAGGGAGCTTTACTCTGTATCTAATCCCGTGCTGTACCTGTCCTGGGAGTGTTTGATGGGGATGGTGTAGAGGGAGCTTTACTCTGTATCTAACCCCGTGCTGTACCTGACCTGGGAGTGTTTGATGGGGACAGTGTAGAGGGAGCTTTACTCTGTATCTAACCCCGTGCTGTACCTGTCCTGGGAGTGTTTGATGGGGACAGTGTAGAGGGAGCTTTACTCTTTATCTAATCCCGTGGTCTACCTGTCCTGGGAGTGTTTGATGGGGGCAGTGTAGAGGGAGCTTTACTCTGTATCTAACTCCGTGCTGTACCTGTCCTGGGAGTGTTTGATGGAGATGGTGTAGAGGGAGCTTTACTCTGTATCTAACCCCGTGTTGTACCTGTCCTGGGAGGGTTTGATGGGGACGCTGTAGAGGGAGCTTTATTCTATATATAACCCGATGCTGTACCTGTCTTGGGAGTGTTTGATGGGGACGGTGTAGAGGGAGCTTTACTCTGTATCTAACCCCGTGCTGTACCTGTCCTGGGAGTGTTTGATGGGGACAGTGTAGAGGGAGCTTTACTTTGTATCTAACCCCATGCTGTACCTGTTCTGGGAGTGTTTGACGGGGACGCTGTAGAGGGAGCTTTATCCTGTCTCTAACCCCGTGCTGTACCTGTCCTGGGAGTGTTTGATGGGGACGCTGTAGAGGGAGCTTTACCCTGTATCTAACCCCGTGCTGTACCTGTCCCGGGAGTGTTTGATGGGGACAGTGTAGAGGGAGCTTTACTCTGTATCTAACCCCGTGCTGTACCTGTCCTGGGAGTGTTTGATGGGGACGCTGTAGAGGGAGCTTTACCCTGTATCTAACCCCGTGCTGTACCTGTCCTGGGAGTGTTTGATGGGGACAGTGTAGAGGGAGCTTTACTCTGCATCTAACCCCCTGCTATACATGTCCTGGGAATGTTTAATGGGGACTATGTAGAGGGAGCTTTACTCTGTATCTAACCCTGTGCTGTACCTGTCCTGGGAGTGTTTAATGGGGACGGTGTAGAGGGAGCTTTACTCTGTATCTAACCCCGTGCTGTACCTGTCTTGAGAGTGTTTGATGGGTCAGTGTAGAGGGAGGTTTACTCTGTACCTAAACCTGTGCTGTACCGTCTTGGGAGTGTTTGATGGGGACAGTGTAGTGGGAGCTTTGCTCTGTATCTAACCCCGTCCTGTACATCTCCTGGGAGTGTTTGATGGGGACAGTTTGGAGGTAGGTTTACTCTGTATCTAACCCCGTGCTGTACCTGTCCTGGCAGTGTTTGATGGGGATAGTGTAGAGGGAGCTTCACACTGTATCTAACGCTGTGCTATATCTGTGCTGGGAGTGTTTGATGGGGACGGTGTAGAGGGAGGTTTACTCTGTATCTAACCCCGTGCTGTACCCGTCCTGGGAGTGTTTGATCGAGACAGTGTAGAGCAGCTTTACTCTGTATCTAGCCCCGTGCTCTACCTGTCCTGGGAGTGTTTGATGGGACGGTGTAGAGGGAGCTTTACTCTGTATCTAACCCTGTGCTCTACCTGTCCTGGGAGTGTTTGATGGGGACGGTGTAGAGGGAGCTTTACTCTGTATCTAATCCCGTGCTGTACCTGTCCTGGGAGTGTTTGATGGGGATGGTGTAGAGGGAGCTTTACTCTGTATCTAACCCCGTGCTGTACCTGACCTGGGAGTGTTTGATGGGGACAGTGTAGAGGGAGCTTTACTCTGTATCTAACCCCGTGCTGTACCTGTCCTGGGAGTGTTTGATGGGGACAGTGTAGAGGGAGCTTTACTCTTTATCTAATCCCGTGGTCTACCTGTCCTGGGAGTGTTTGATGGGGGCAGTGTAGAGGGAGCTTTACTCTGTATCTAACTCCGTGCTGTACCTGTCCTGGGAGTGTTTGATGGAGATGGTGTAGAGGGAGCTTTACTCTGTATCTAACCCCGTGTTGTACCTGTCCTGGGAGGGTTTGATGGGGACGCTGTAGAGGGAGCTTTATTCTATATATAACCCGATGCTGTACCTGTCTTGGGAGTGTTTGATGGGGACGGTGTAGAGGGAGCTTTACTCTGTATCTAACCCCGTGCTGTACCTGTCCTGGGAGTGTTTGATGGGGACAGTGTAGAGGGAGCTTTACTTTGTATCTAACCCCATGCTGTACCTGTTCTGGGAGTGTTTGACGGGGACGCTGTAGAGGGAGCTTTATCCTGTCTCTAACCCCGTGCTGTACCTGTCCTGGGAGTGTTTGATGGGGACGCTGTAGAGGGAGCTTTACCCTGTATCTAACCCCGTGCTGTACCTGTCCCGGGAGTGTTTGATGGGGACAGTGTAGAGGGAGCTTTACTCTGTATCTAACCCCGTGCTGTACCTGTCCTGGGAGTGTTTGATGGGGACGCTGTAGAGGGAGCTTTACCCTGTATCTAACCCCGTGCTGTACCTGTCCTGGGAGTGTTTGATGGGGACAGTGTAGAGGGAGCTTTACTCTGCATCTAACCCCCTGCTATACATGTCCTGGGAATGTTTAATGGGGACTATGTAGAGGGAGCTTTACTCTGTATCTAACCCTGTGCTGTACCTGTCCTGGGAGTGTTTAATGGGGACGGTGTAGAGGGAGCTTTACTCTGTATCTAACCCCGTGCTGTACCTGTCTTGAGAGTGTTTGATGGGTCAGTGTAGAGGGAGGTTTACTCTGTACCTAAACCTGTGCTGTACCGTCTTGGGAGTGTTTGATGGGGACAGTGTAGTGGGAGCTTTGCTCTGTATCTAACCCCGTCCTGTACATCTCCTGGGAGTGTTTGATGGGGACAGTTTGGAGGTAGGTTTACTCTGTATCTAACCCCGTGCTGTACCTGTCCTGGCAGTGTTTGATGGGGATAGTGTAGAGGGAGCTTCACACTGTATCTAACGCTGTGCTATATCTGTGCTGGGAGTGTTTGATGGGGACGGTGTAGAGGGAGGTTTACTCTGTATCTAACCCCGTGCTGTACCCGTCCTGGGAGTGTTTGATCGAGACAGTGTAATGGGAGCTTTACTTTGTATCTAACGCTATGCTATACCTGTCCTGGGAATGTTTCATGGGGACAGTGTAGAGAAAGCTTTATTGTGTATCTATCCCTGTGCTGTACCTGTCCTGGGAGTGTTTGATGGGTCAGTGTAGACGGAGGTTTACTCTGTATCTAACCCCATGCTGTAACTGACCTGCTAGTGTTTGATGGGGACAGTGTACAGGGAGCTTTACTTTGTAACAAACCCTGTACTGTACCTGTCCAGGGAGTGTTTGATGGGGACAGTGTAGAGGGAGCTTTACTCTCTATCTAACCCCGTGCTGTACCTGTCCTGGGAGTGTTTGATGGGGACAGTGTAGAGGGAGCTTTACTCTGTATCTAACACCGTGCTGTACCTGTCCTGGGAGTGTTTGATGCGGACAGTGTAGAGGGAGCCTTACTCTGTATCTAACCCCGTGCTGTACCTGTTCTCGGACTGTTTGATGGGGACGGTGTAGAGGGAGCTTTCCTCTGTATCTATCTCTGTGCTGTACCTGTCCTGGGAGTGTTTAATGGTGACGGTTTAGAGGGAGCTTTACTGTGTATCAACCCTCGTGCTGTATCTGTCCTGGGAGTATTTGATGGGGACGGTGTAGAGGGAGCTTTACTCTCTATCTAACGCCATGCTGTACCTGTCCTGGGAGTGTTTGATGGGGACAGTGTATAGGGAGCTTTGCTCTGTATGTAACCCCGTGCTGTACCTGTCCTGCGAGTGTTTGATGGAGACGGTGTAGAGGGAGCTTTACTCTGTATCTCACCCCGTGCTGTACATGTCCCGGGAGTGTTTGATGGAGACGGTGTAGAGGGAGATTTACTATGTATCTAACCCCGTGCTGTACCTGTCCTGGGAGTGTTTGATGGAGACGGTGTAGTGGGAGATTTACTATGTATCTAACCTTGTGCTGTACCTGTCCTGGGAGTGTTTGATGGGGAAGGTGTAGAGGGACCTTTACTCTGTATCTAACCCCATGCTCTACCTATCTTGGGAGTGTTTGACGAGGACAGTGAAGAGGGAACTTTACTCTGTATCTAACCTCGTACTGTACTAGTCCTGGGAGTGTTTGATGGGGACGCTGCAGAGGGAGCTTTACTCTGTATCTAACCTCGTACTGTACCTGTCCTGGGAGTGTTTGATAGGGACGGTGAAGAGTGAGCTTTACTCTGTATCTAACCCCGTGCTGTAACTGACCTGGGAGTGTTTGATGGGGACAGTGTAGAGGGAGCTTTACTCTGTATCTAACCCCGTGCTGTACCTGTCCTGGGAGTGTTTGATGCGGACGGTGTAGAGGGAGCTTTACTCTGTATCTAACCCCGTGCTGTACTTGTCCTGGGAGTGTTTGATGGGGATGGTGTAGAGGGAGCTTTACTCTGTATCTAACCCCGTGCTGTACCTGTCCTGGGAGTGTTTGATGGCGACGGTTTAGAGGGAGCTTTACTGTGTATCTCACCTCGTGCTGTATCTGTCCTGGGAGTATTTGATGGGGACGGTATAGAGGGAGCTTCACTCTGTATCTAACGCCATGCTGTACCTGTCCTGCGAGTGTTTGATGGGGATGGTGTAGAGGGAGCTTTACTCTGTATCTAACCCCGTGCTGTACCTTTCCTGGAGGGTTTGATGGGCACAGTTTGGAAGAAGGTTTACTAGTATCTAACCCCGTGCAGTACCTGTCCTGCGAGTGTTATGATGGGGAGGCTGGAGAAGGAGCTTTATTCTGTATCTAACCTTATGCTGTACCTGTCTTGGGAGTGTTTGATGGGTACGGTGTAGAGGGAGCTTTACTCTGTATCTAACTCCGTACTGTACCTGTCCTGGGAGTGCTTGATGGGGACAGTGTAGTCGGAGCTTTATTCTGAATCTAACCCCGTGCTGTACCTGTCCTGGGAGTGTTTGATGGGTACGGTGTAGAGGGAGCTTTACTCTGTATCTAACTCCGTACTGTACCTGTCCTGGGAGTGCTTGATGGGGACAGTGTAGTCGGAGCTTTATTCTGTATCTAACCCCGTGCTGTACCTGTCCTGGGAGTGTTTGATGGGGACAATGCAGAGGGAGCTTTACTCTGTATCTAACACTGTGCTGTACCTGTCCTGGGAGTGTTTGATGGGGATGGTGTAGAGGGAGCTTTACTCTGTATCTAACCTTGTGCTGTACCTGTCCTGGGAGTGTTTGATGGGGACAGTGTAGAGGGAGCTTTACTCTGTAACTAAACCCGTACTCTACCTGTCCTGGGAGTGTTTCATGTGGACTATGTAGAGTGAGCTTTACTCTGTATCTAACCCGGGCCTGTACCTGTCTTGAGAGTGTTTGATGGGGACGGTGTAGAGGAAGGTTTACTCTGTATCTTAACCCGTGCTTTACCTGTCCTGCGAGTGTTTGATGGGGATGGTGTAGAGGGAGCTTTACTCTGTATCTAACCCCGTGCTGTTCCTGTCCTGGGAGTGTTTGATGGGACGGTGTAGAGGGAGTTTTACTCTGTAACTAAACCCGTACTCTACCTGTCCTGGGAGTGTTTCATGTGGACTATGTAGAGTGAGCTTTACTCTGTATCTAACCCCATGCTGTAATTGTCCTGGGAGTGTTTGATGGGGACGGTGTGGAGGGAGCATTACTCTGTATCTAACCCTGTGCTGTACCTGTCCTGGGAGTGTTTGATGGGGACGGTGTGGAGGGAGATTTACTCTGTATCTAACCCCGTGCTGTACCTGTCCTTGGAGGGTATGATGGGGACAGTGTAGAGGGAGCTTTACTCTGTATCTAACCCCGTGCTGTACCTGTCTTGGGAGTGTTTGATGGGTGTGGTGTAGAGGGAGCTTTACCCTGTATCTAGCCCCGTGCTGTACCTGTCCTGGTAGTGTTTGATTGAGACAGTTTGGAGGAAGTTTTACTCTGTATATAACGCCAGGCTGTACCTTTCCTGGGAGTGTTTGATGGGGACTGTGTAGAGGTAGCTTTGCTCTGTAACCCCGTGCTGTACCTGTCCTGGGAGTGTTTGATGGGGATGGCGTAGAGGGACCTTTCCTGTGTATCTACCCCCATCCGGTACCTGTCCCGGGAGTGTTTGATGGAGACGGTGTAGAGGGAGATTTACTGTGTATCTAACCTTGTGCTGTACCTGTCCTGGGAGTATTTGATGGGGACGGTATAGAGGGAGCTTTGCTCTGTATGTAACCCCGTGCTGTACCTGTCCTGCGAGTGTTTGATGGGGTTGGTGTAGAGGGAGCTTTACTCTGTATCTAACCCCGTGCTGTAATTGTCCTGGGAGTGTTTGATGGGGACAGTGTAGAGGGAGCATTACTCTGTATCTAACCCCGTGCTGTACCTGTCCTGGGAGGGTTCGATGGGCACAGTTTGGGGGAAGGTTTACTCTTTATCTAACCCTGTGCTGTACCTGTCCTGGGAGTGTTTGGAGGGGATGGTGTAGAGGGAGCTTTACTCTGTATCTAACCTCGTACTGTACCTGTCCTGGTAGTGTTTAACGTGGACTATGTAGAGTGAGCTTTACTCTGTATCTAACCCCGTGCTGTACGTGTCCTCATACTGTTTGATGGGGACGGTGCAGAGGGAGCTTTCCTTTGTATCTATCCCTGTGCTGTACCTGTCCTGGGAGTGTACGATGGGGACAGTGTAGAGGGAGCTTTACTCTGTATCTAACGCCATGCTGTACCTGTCCTGCGAGTGATCGATGGGGACGGTGTAGAGGGAGCTTTACTCTGTATCTAACCCTGTGCTGTACCTGTCCTGGGAGTGTTTGATGGGGACGGTGTAGAGGGAGCATTACTCTGTATCTAACCTCGTGCTATACCTGTCCTGGGAGGGTTTAATGGGCACAGTTTGCAGGAAAGTTTACTAAGTATCTAACCCCGTGCTGTACCTGTCCTGCGAGTGTTTGATGGGGACAGTGTAGAGGGAGCTTTACTCTGTATCTAACCCCGTGCTGTACCTGTCCTGCGAGTGTTTGATGGGGACAGTGTAGAGGGAGCTTTATTCTGTATCTAACCCTATGCTGTACCTGTCCTCGGAGTGTTTAATGGGGACAATGCAGAGAGAGCATTACTCTGTATCTAACCCCGTGCAGTACCTGTCCTGGGAGTGTTTGATGGAGACAGTGCAGAGCGAGCTTTACTCTGTATCTAACCCTGTGCTGTACCTGTGCTGTGAGTGTTTGATGGTGGCAGGGTAATGGGAGCTTTACTCTGTATCTAACCCCGTGCAGTACCTGCCCTGGGAGTGTTTGAAGGGGACAGTGTAGAGGGAGCTTTGCTCTGTATCTAACCCCGTGCTGTACCTGCCCTGGAGTGTTTGATGGGGACGGTGTAGAGGGAGCTTTACTCTGTATCTAACCCCGTGCTGTACCTGTCCTGGGAGTGTTTGATGGGGATGGTGTAGAGGGAGCTTTACTCTGTATCTAACCCCGTGCTGTAATTGTCCTGGGTGTGTTTGGTGGGGACAGTGTAGAGGGACCTTTCCTGTGTATCTAACCCCGTGCTGTACCTGTCCTGGGAGTGTTTGGAGGGGATGGTGTAGAGGGAGCTTTATTCTGTATCTAACCTCGTACTGTACCTGTCCCGGGAGTGTTTGATGGGGACAGTGTAGAGGGAGGTTTACTCTGTATCCAACCCCGTGCTGTACCTGTCCTTGGAGTGTTTAAGGTGGACTATGTAGAGTGAGCTTTACTCTGTATCTATCCCCGTGCTGTACCTGTCTTGAGAGTGTTTGATGGGGACAGTGTAGAGGGAACTTTACTCTGTATCTAACCTCGTACTGTACCAATCCTGGGAGTGTTTGATGGGGACGCTGTAGAGGGAGCTTTACTCTGTATCTAACCCCGTGCTGTACGTGTCCTCGGACTGATTGATGGGGACGGTGCAGAGGGAGCTTTCCTTTGTATCTATCCCTGTGCTGTACCTGTCCTGGGAGTGTTTGATGGCGACGGTTTTGAGGGAACTTTACTGTGTATCTTACCTCTTGCTGTAGCTGTCCTGGGTGTATTTGATGGGGATGGTATAGAGGGAGCTTTACTCTGTATCTAACGCCATGCTGTACCTGTCCTGGGAGTGTTCGATGGGGACAGTGTAGAGGGAGCTTTACTCTGTATCTAACCCCGTGCTGTACCTGTCCTTGGAGTGTTTGATGGGGATGGTGCAGAGGGAGCTTTACTCTGTATCTAACTCCGTACTGTACCTGTCCTGGGAGTATTTGATGGGGACGGTGTAGAGGGAGCTCTACCCTGTATGTCACCTCGTACGGTACCTGTCCTGGGAGTGTTTGATGGGGACGGTGTAGAGGGAGCTTTACTCTGTATCTAACGCCGTGCTGTACCTGTCCTGGGAGTGTGTGATGCGGACAGTTTAGAGGGAGCTTTACTCTGTATCTAACCCCGTGCTGTACCTTTCCTGGGAGTGTTTGATGGGGACAGTGTAGAGGGAGCTTTACTCTGTATCTAACCTCGTACTGTACCTGTCCTGGGAGTGTTTGATAGGGACGGTGTAGAGTGAGCTTTACTCTGTATCTAACCCCGTGCTGTAACTGACCTGGGAGTGTTTGATGGGGACGGTGTGGAGGGAGCTTTACTCTGTATCTAACCCCGTGCTGTACCTGTCCTGGGAGTGTTTGATGGGGATGGTGTAGAGGGACCTTTACTCTGTATCGAACCCCGTGCTGTAATTGTCCTGGGTGTGTTTGGTGGGGACAGTGTAGAGGGACCTTTACTCTGTATCTAACCCCGTGCTGTACCAATCCTGGGAGTGTTTGATGGGGACGCTGTAGAGGGAGCTTTACTCTGTATCTAACCTCGTACTGTACCTGTCCTGGTAGTGTTTAACGTGGACTATGTAGAGTGAGCTTTGCTCTGTATCTAACCCCGTGCTGTTCCTGTCCTGGGAGTGTTTGATGGGGACAGTGTAGAGGGAGCTTTACTCTGTATCTAACCCCGTGCTGTTCCTGTCTTGAGAGTGTTTGATGGGGACAGTGTAGAGGGAACTTTACTCTGTATCTAACCTCGTACTGTACCAATCCTGGGAGTGTTTGATGGGGACGCTGTAGAGGGAGCTTTACTGTGTATCTAACCTCGTACTGTACCTGTCCTGGGAGTGTTTGATAGGGACGGTGCAGAATGAGCTTTATTCTGTATCTAACCCCGTGCTGTAACTGACCTGCGAGTGTTTGATGCGGACGGTGTAGAGGGAGGTTTACTCTGTATCTATCCCTGTGCTGTACCTGTCCTGGGAGTGTTTGATGGCGACGGTTTAGAGGGAACTTTACTGTGTATCTAACCTCGTGCTGTATCTGTCCTGGGAGTATTTGATGGGGACGGTATAGAGGGAGCTTTACTCTGTATCTAACCCCATGCTGTACCTGTCCTGGGAGTGTACGATGGGGACAGTGTAGAGGGAGCTTTACTCTGTAACTAACGCCATGCTGTACCTGTCCGGCGAGTGATCGATGGGGACAGTGTAGAGGGAGCTTTACTCTGTATCTAACCCTGTGCTGTACCTGTCCTGGGAGTGTTTGATGGGGACGGTGTAGAGGGAGCATTACTCTGTATCTAACCTCGTGCTGTACCTTTCCTGGGAGGGTTTAATGGGCACAGTTTGCAGGAAAGTTTACTAAGTATCTAACCCCGTGCTGTACCTGTCCTGGGAGTGTTTGATGGGGATGCTGTGGATGGAGTTTTATTCTGTATCTAACCCTATGCTGTACCTGTCCTCGGATTGTTTGATGGGGACAATGTAGAGAGAGCATTACTCTGTATCTAACCCCGTGCAGTACCTGTCCTGGGAGTGTTTGATGGGGACAGTGCAGAGCGAGCTTTACTCTGTATCTAACCCCGTGCTGTACCTGTCCTGAGAGTGTTTGATGGGGACAGTGTAGAGGGAGCTTTGCTCTGTATGTAACCCCGTGCTGTACCTGTCCTGGGAGTGTTTGATGGGGATGGTGTAGAGGGTGCTTTACTCTGTATCTAACCCCATGCTGTAATTGTCCTGGGAGTATTTGATGGGGACGGTGTAAAGGGAGCATTACTCTGTATCTAACCCCGTGCTGTACCTGTCCTGGGAGTGTTTGATGGGGATGGTGTAGAGGGAGCTTTACTCTGTATCTAACCCCGTGCTGTAATTGTCCTGGGAGTATTTGATGGGGACGGTGTAGAGGGAGCTTTACTTTGTATCTGACCT
Organism: Cetorhinus maximus; assembly: GCF_964194155.1. Classification (NCBI taxonomy): domain Eukaryota; kingdom Metazoa; phylum Chordata; class Chondrichthyes; order Lamniformes; family Cetorhinidae; genus Cetorhinus; species Cetorhinus maximus. The sequence continues at coordinate 152,558 of NW_027596711.1, forward strand.
CGTGCTGTACCTGTCCTGGGAATGTTTGATGGGGATGGTGTAGAGGGAGCTTTACTCTGTATCTAACCTCGTACTCTACCCGTCCTGGGAGTGTTTCATGCGGACTATGTAGAGTGAGCTTTACTCTGTATCTAACCCGGGGCTGTACCTGTCTTGAGAGTGTTTGATGGGGACAGTGTAGAGGGAGCTTTTCTCTGTATCTAACCCCGTGCTGTACCTGTCCTGGGAGTGTTTGATGGGGACGGTGTAGAGAGAGCTTTACTCTGTATCTAACCCCGTGCTGTACCTGTCCTGGGAGTGTTTGATGGGGACGGTGTAGAGGGAGCTGTACTGTGTATCTAACCCCATGCTGTACCTGTCCTGGGAGTGTTTGATGGGGACAGTGTAGAGGAAGCTTTACTCTGTATCTAACCCCGTACTGTACCTGTCCTGGGAATGTTTAATGGGGTCTATGTAGAGGGAGCTTTACTCTGTATCTAACCGTGTGCTGTACCTGTCTTGAAAGTGTTTGATGGGGCGAGTGTACAGGGAGATTTACTCTGTATCTAACTCCGTGCTGTACCTGTCCTGTGAGTGTTTGATGGGGACAGTGTAGAGAGAGCTTTACTCTGTATCTAACCCGTGCAGTACCTTTCCTGGGAGTATTTGATAGGGAATGTGTAGAGGGAGCTTTACTCTGTATTTAACCCCGTGCTGTACCTGTCCTGGGAGTGTTTGATTGGGACGGTGTAGAGGGAGCTTTACTCTGTATCTAACCCCGTGCTGTACCTGTCCTGGGAGTGTTTGAAGGGGACGGTGTAGAGGGAGCTTCACTCTCTATCTAAGCCCGTGCTCTATCTGTCCTGGGAGTGTTTGATGGGGACAGTGTAGAGGGAGCTTTACTCTCTATCTAACCCCGTGCTGTACCTGTCCTGGGAGTGTTTGATGGGGACGGTGTAGAGGGAGCTTTACTCTGTATCTAACCCCGTGCTGTACCTGTTCTGGGAATGTTTGATGGGGTCGGTGTAGAGAGAACTTTACTCTGTATTTAACCCCGTGCTGTACCTGCCCTGGGAGTGTTTGATGGGGATGGTGTAGAGGGAGCTTTACTCTGTATCTAACCCCGTGCTGTACCTGTCCTGGATTTATTTGATGGGCACAGTGTCGAGGGAGCTTTACTCTGTATCTAACCCCGTGCTGTACCTGTCCTGGGAGTGTTTGATGGGGACAGTGTAGAGGGAGCTTTACTCTGTATCTAACCCCGTGCTGTACCTGTCCTGGGAGTGTTTGATGGGGACGGTGTAGAGGGAGCTTTACTCTGTATCTAACCCCGTGCTGTACCTGTCTCCCCCCCGGGGCACAGATACTAAGAGGACGGGAAATATCAGTAACAAGTCGTCAATCCGCTCTCCGCTTCTCTCACAAACAAGGACCCAGGCCACGGTGTGTAGGAAACAAAAGCTGATTTATTGATCTAGAACATTGAAATCCAGGCTGGGGTTGACTTGGGTTTGGACTCCCCACCCCCCAGAGGTCTCCTTTGGGCCGATATCAAGACGGTTCCAGTCCCGGATGTGATGGGAGGCAGCGCTGGGGGAACAGGACGGAGTTGCCATCGGTGCAACGCGGAGACTCTGCCTGGCGAGAGCCGCCGGTGGGGGGTGGGGGTGCGCCCGGGAATCCCTTCCCCCGAGCGCCGGAGGCAGAGGTACCCAACGGCCACGCCGACGCAGGTGGTCTTCTCGGGGGAGGGTTTGGGCAAGGGCGCCGCGCCGCACGGACCCGCCGGACGGTTTACCCTCGGAGCTGCCGGATCAGAGTGCGGTTGGGGTTGGGCACACCGTTTCCTGACCCCTTTCGGTCTTGGTCTGAGGCTGGGAGGGACTCGAGGAGGGGGTTTGACCTGCGTCCGGTCTCTGGTGGGTGGACCTCGGAGGAAGGGCGCGGTGTAGCGCGGCGCACCCTGCTGGTTGCGTTGGGAAGAGCGGGAGGCGATCTCGCCAAAACCCGACAGGGTGGCGAAGATTGGACAGGGAGGGTGGGTGGGAGGCTGAGGGATTGTTCCCCGTTGGTTTGGTGGTGGGGGGGGGGGGGGATCGAAAACACGAGGGAGGAGGGAGGGAGGGAGGAGGAGGGGTAGGGACACAGTCTGAGGGTGAGGGGGTGGCCATTTTGGACGGAGGCGAGCAGAAGTCTCTCCGCTCGGAGGGTGGCGAATCTTTGGGGCTTCTCTACCCCGGAGGGTTGTGGGTGCTCCATCGTTAAGAGTCGATTTAAGGCTCGGGGGGGACGGATCGGGTTTCCCGGTCCCTCGGGGCGCTGAGGGAGACGGGGAGCGGAAGCCCCCCCCACCCAAGTCCAGCTTGTGTCGAATGGCGGAGCAAGGCCCAAGGGGCCCGAGTGGTCTTCTCCTGCTCCTGCTTCTTCTGTTCCTTTGGCAGAGCGGCTGGCGCTTTGAAGGGTTTGGTTAGGGGGGGGGGTGGACGGGTGGACGAGCCGCTCCGAAGTCCCCCCGCGAGGCTCCCTCCGACGACTCAGCTTCCTGACTCCTTCCCTCGCTGCGTTCAGGGCCTCCCCCGAGCGAGCCTTGGCCGTTTTGACCGGTCGCCTAAGCCGGTGAGTTTGGTGGGGTGGGGAACGTTTGGCTTCTTCATGGATGCTTTGAAGGCCATCCCTACGGCCCTTCCGCCCTCCTCCCGGGGAGTCTCCTGCCCGGGACCGGGTTCCGGGCGGGACTCTGGAGTCAGGCGTTTTTAAAAAAAAATTCATTCACGGGGACGTGGGGGGTTCTCGCTGGGGCCGGGCTCAGCATTTATTGTCCGTTCCTCATCGCCCCCTTGAGAAGGTGGTGGGTGAGCTGCCTTCTTGAACCGCTGCAGTCCCCTGTGGTGTAGGTACACCCACAGCGCTGTTAGGGAGGGAGTTCCAGGATTTTGTCCCTGTGGTGTAGGTACACCCACAGTGCTGTTAGGGAGGGAGTTCCAGGATTTTGTCCCCTGTGTGGTGTAGGTACACCCACGGCGCTGTTAGGGAGGGAGTTCCAGGATTTTGTCCCTGTGGTGTAGGTACACCCACGGCGCTGTTAGGGAGGGAGTTCCAGGATTTTGTCCCCTGTGTGGTGTAGGTACACCCACAGCGCTGTTAGGGAGGGAGTTCCAGGATTTTGTCCCTGTGGTGTAGGTACACCCACGGCGCTGTTAGGGAGGGAATTCCAGGATTTTGTTCCCTGTGGTGTAGGTACACCCACGGCGCTGTTAGGGAGGGAGTTACAGGATTTTGTCCCTGTGGTGTAGGTACACCCATGTCGCTGTTAGGGAGGGAGTTCCAGGATTTTGACCCAGCGACAGTGAAGGAACGGCCGATATATTTCCAAGTCGGGATGGTGAGGGGCTCGGAGGGGGAACTTCCAGGTGGAGGGTGTTCCCCATGTGTCTGCTGCCCTTGTCCTACTAGATGGTAGCGGTCGTGGGTTTGGAAGGTGCTGTCGAAGGAGCCTTGGTGAGTTGCTGCAGTGCATCTTGTAGATGGTACACACGCTGCTGCTACTGTGCGTCGGTGGGTGGAGGGAGTGAACGTTTGTGGATGGGGTGCCGATCAAGCTGGGGGGGGTGCTTTGTCCTGGACGGTGTCGAGCTTCTCGAGTGTTGTGGGAGCTGCAACTCATCCAGGCAAAGTGGGGAGTGTCCCATCACACTCCTGACTTGTGCCTTGTAGATGGTGGACAGGCTTTGGTGGGGGGGGGTAGTCAGAAGGTGAGTGACTCTCCACAGGATTCCCAGCCTCTGACCTGCTCTTGTAGCCACAGTATTTATATGGCTGGGTCACCAGTTCAGTTTCTGGTCAATGGTAACCCCCAGGATGTTGATAGCGGGGGAGGATTCAGCGATGGTAATGCCATTGAACGTCATGGGGAGGCGATGGTTGGATTCTCTGTGGTTGGAGATGGTCCTCGCCTGTTGGCACTTGCATGGGCGCGAATGTTTACTGGTCAGCCCAAGGCCAGGATATTGTCCAGGGTCTCGCCGCATTCGGACACGTCCTGCCCAGCGGGGCTGCTTCTGAGCGACTCCCGGTGCCGGGCACGTTGGCTTTGGCAGATGACGGCACTGCCGCTTGGCCCACCTCACCTCGCACCTTGGGTTCGGAGGAGCTGACGAGAAGCCCTTCGGTGGCACGGGGTCCGATCGCTTTCAGCACCCCCCACCCCCCTCTCCCTCCCCGCAAGTGCCCCCTCGGGAGGGAGTTCACGCTCTGTCATCCAAGCAACGGCCAGGAGGAAGGGTGAGGGACTCGGGAGTCAGGGAGGGGGTGGTGGTGGGCGGGGGGGAGTGGGGAACGGGGGAAGGGCACCGGTGGGGGGGAGGGGGGGGAGGTTTTCAATCCCTGGCCGCGGGCTCCTTCAGGGGCCCCGGCCGCACTCGGGGCGGGCGTAGCGCGGCGCCCCGCGCGTGGACCCGCCGGTGGGCCTGGAGGTTGGACAGGTAGGTGAAGCCCTTGCCGCAGGCCGGGCAGGTGAAGGGCCGCTCGCCGGTGTGGACCCGCCGGTGGCCCAGCAGGCTGGAGGAGTAGGTGAAGCCCTTGCCGCACTCGGGGCAGGTGAAGGGCCGCTCGCCGGTGTGGACCCGCTGGTGGGTGCGCAGGCTGAAGGACTGGGTGAAGCGCTTGCCGCAGACGGCACAGGGGTAGGGCCGCTCGCCGGTGTGGACCCGCTGGTGGGTGCGCAGGCTGAAGGCGTGGGCGAAGCGCTTGCCGCAGGCGGCGCAGGCGAAGGGCCGCTCGCCGGTGTGGACCCGCTGGTGGGTCAGCAGCCCCCCGGCGCTGACGAAGCGCTTGCGGCACAGGGGGCAGGCGAAGGGCCGCTCCCCGGTGTGGACCCGCTGGTGCTTCATCAGGCACTGGGCGCTCTTGAAGCGCTTGCCGCACTCGGCGCAGCCGAAGGGCCTCTCCTCGCTGTGGACCCGCCGGTGGGACCAGAGGGCGGAGGACTGGGCGAAGCCCTTGCCACACACCGGGCAGGTGAAGGGCCGCTCGCCGGTGTGGGAGCGCCGGTGGGCCTCCAGCACCGAGGGGTGGAGGTAGCCCTTGCCGCAGTCCTCGCAGGCGTAGAGCCGCTCCTTGTCGTGGGTGCGCCGGTGCGTGTTGAGCTTGGCCAGGTAGATGAAGCCCTTGCCGCAGTCCTCGCACTCGTGCCAGGTGCCGCCCGCGTGGCTGCTCTTGTGCCGGGACAGCGAGGAGGTGTAGGCGAACCGCTTGCCGCACACGTCGCACTGGAACCGGCTCTCCCCGGGGCCGTGGCGGCTGCCCTTCCCTCCCGTCGGCGGAGGCCGGCCGGGCTCTGGCCCCGGCGTCACGGGCGTCTCTGGAGGCGACGGTGGGTCTGGGATTCCCGCCCCGAACTGGAGCATCTCCTCGCGCTCTGTAAAACGAGTTGAGAAAGGGTTAGGAGGGGAGGGAGCCAGGCAAACAAGTCGCGCGGCGAGATGCGGTTGGACGGCACTTGCCAAGCGATCCCGAGTGCGCCGAGAACGAACTCTCTTTTTGGAGTCAACCAATTCGACAAAGTAAAGGGGACAAAATAAACACAGCCCCCTAAATTAGGGAACTCCGAAACCAAAGACAAAATTTCAAGGAAACTGACAGACATCGAATCGAAATGCGATTAAAGGTGTCGATAAAGCACCCCCGTCCCCCCCCACCGCGGGTGCCCACTGGGCACCGGAAGGCGCTAAGTATTAGGCGAACGACCGGTTGAAGGTTATCAGTCGGATTCGCAACATGCCTCGCTCACGCGCGCCAGGGACGCAGAGACCTGTCCTCTGCAGGCCAAAGGAACATGTCCAGGCATGGCGCCTTTTTTTTTTTGGGAATTAACCATTCTCCACGGCAACGCCACGACCAATCAGAGTCGACCTGCCAACCGATTGCCCGCCTTTTCGCACGCGGTATAATCTGTTGCTCCTTTTGACATTCTTGCATCTGTCCTGATGTGGTGCGGGATGAGAAACTTTGCCACCGTTTTGCCTTCCTCAGCAAGACTCGAGTTCTGTACCACCGAGGAACAACTCAAATACAATAAACGGGCTTTCTAAAGGCATGTTAGCAGGAACAGGAATGTCCGGGGAGGGGCAAACTGTGCTGGCGTCTATACTGCCTCATCCCAGCCTTCCACGTTATCTTTCCAATCCCCCTTCTCCCTCCTATATCCGACTAGGTCCATTTTAAATGCTCCTTCTCTTACATCCCCCATTTGGATTTATCAGTAACTATCTGGATTCTCCACATAGTGTAAAAGTTCCCTCTGCATTTACCCTGTCCAACGCATTCATCATTTTAAAGACCCCCCCCCTATCAGCTCTGCTCCTTTCCAAGGGAAAATGTTCCAAATTCCTTGCTCTTTCCTGGCAGGTGTACCCAGGCGAGGTTCCGGCACCATCCCACCAATCTTTTCTTTTCCCACTTTCTGTACCGGAACTGTACACGGTGCTCCCGGTGCGATACGGAGACCGGAACTGTACACGGTGCTCCCGGTGCGATACGGAGACCGGAACTGTACACGGTGCTCCCGGTGCGATACGGAGACCAGAACTGTACATGGTGCTCCCAGTGCGATACGGAGACCGGAACTGTACATGGTGCTCCCGGTGCGATACGGAGACCGGAACTGTACATGGTGCTCCCGGTGCGATACGGAGACCGGAACTGTACATGGTGCTCCCGGTGTGATACAGAGACCGGAACTCTACGGAGACTGGAACTATACACGGTGCTCCCAGTGTGATATGGAGACCGGAACTGTACACGGTGCTCCCAGTGCGATACGGAGACCGGAACTGTACACGATACTCCCAGTGTGATACGGAGAGCGAAACTGTACACGGTGCTCCCAGTGCGATACGGAGACCGGAACTGCACACGGTGCTCCCAGTGCCGTACGGAGACCGGAACTGTACACGGTGCTCCCAGTGTGATACGGAGCCCAGAACTGTACACGGTGCTCCCAGTGCGATACGGAGACCGGAACTGTACACGGTGCTCCCAGTGTGATACGGAGCCCAGAACTGTACACGGTGCTCCCAGTGCGATACGGAGACCGGAACTGTACACGGTGCTCCCAGTGTGATACGGAGCCCAGAACTGTACACGGTGCTCCCAGTGCGATACGGAGACTGGAACTCTACGGAGACTGGAACTGTACATGGTGCTCCCGGTGTGATACGGAGAGCGAAACTGTACACGGTGCTCCCAGTGCGATACGGAGACCGGAACTGTACACGGTGCTCCCAGTGCGATACGGAGACTGGAACTCTACGGAGACTGGAACTGTACATGGTACTCCCGGTGTGATACGGAGAGCGAAACTGTACACGGTGCTCCCAGTGCGATACGGAGCCCAGAACTGTACACGGTGCTCCCAGTGCGATACGGAGACCGGAACTGTACACGGTGCTCCCAGTGCGATACGGAGACCGGAACTGTACACGGTGCTCCCAGTGCGATACGGAGACCGGAACAGTACACGGTGCTCCCAGTGATACGGAGCCCGGAACTGTACACGGTGCTCCCAGTGTGATACGGAGACCGGAGCAGTACACGGTGCTCCCAGTGTGATCTGGAGCCCGGAACTGTGGACGGTGCTCCCAGTGCGATACGGAGACCGGAACTGTGCAGTCTGCCCGGGTACACGTTTAACGTAACTCCACTACTTTTGATCTCTGCACTCAACCTCGCAAAATAAATCCACAGCTTCATTTGCCATTTTAATTCCCGTGCCAACCTGCCTCGCACGATTGGCCAGCATTGGCTGCCCATCCCTCATTTCCCCTTGAACTGAGTGGCTTGCTGGGGGGCATTTCGGAGGGCAGTTGAGAGTCAACCGCACGGAGTGTGGGTCGGGAGTCACGTTTCGGCCGGACCAGGTAAGGGCAGCACACTTCGTTCCCTCAGTGAATTCGTGAACCAGGTGGGTTTTTTTGGATCAACGGACATCAGTCACGTGGTCACCATCACTTGAGACTGACTTTGCAGTTCCAGATTTTATGGATTGAATTTAAATACCGTGGTGGGATTTGGACCCGTGGGACCCAGAGTATTAGACCGGGACTTTGGATTTACTAGCCCAGTGACATGATTTACTAGCGCCGCTGTCTCCCCGGTTTTTTCATGACTGGTTCACCTCTATCCCTGGAACCCTTTGCTCTTCTCCTTCACTCAGTTTCTTAATTGCTAAAGCTACGTTCAATACGAGCGTGCGAAATCGGAGCAGGAGGCCGTTCGGCCCCTCGAGCTCTGCTCCGCCGTTCAATGAGATCGTGGCTGATCTGTTTTGCGTTTCGAGTTCCACATTCCCGTCTACCCCCCCGCCGATAACCTTCGATCCCCTCGCCTCACGAGAATCTCTCCACTTCCGCCTTAAAAATATTCAGTGACCCCCCCCGTCTCCACCGGCAGAGAGTTCCAAAGTCGCACAACCCTCGGAGAGAACAAATTTCTCCTCGTCTCTGTCCTAAAAGGGCAATCCCCTAATTTTAAAACAGTGCCCCCTCCTCTAGTTCTGAACTCACCCACATCCTTTCCATGTCCATCTTGTCAAGGCCGTTCAGGATTTTGTAAACTTCAATCGAATCATCCCCCCCACTCACTCTTCTAAACTCCAGTGGTAACAAGCCTAGTCTATCCAACCCTTTCCTCATAAGACAACCCACTCATTCCAGGTATCAATCTGGTAAACCTCCTCTGAACCACCTCCAACGCATTTACATCCTTCCTTAAATAAGGAGACCAAAACTGCACACAGTATTCGAGATGCGGTCTCACCGACGCCCTGTATAACTGAAGCGTAATATCCTTACTTTCATGTTCAATATTTCTTGCAATAAAGGGTAGCGTTCCATGAGCCGCCTTAATTACTCGCTGTGCCTGCATACTAACTTTTTGTGACTCATGCACCAGAACACCCAGATCCCTCTGCACCTCGGTGGAGTTACCGTCACTGAACCTCGGCCAATCAGATTCCGACCCTTTCCTCCCGCAGTATAAATTGTTGTGAGAGATTGATCTGCTGAGCGCAAGAGGAAAAGCTTCGGCAAACGTCGGACTAGCGTGTTGCGTTCGACATCGTGGGGGGGAGGGGGTCACCGTTGACCAGAAACTGAACTGGGACCAGCCGTATAAATACTGTGGCTACAAGAGCGGGTCGGAGGCTGGGAACTCCGCAGGGAGTAACTCACCTCCCGACTCCCCCAATAAAGCCAGTCCACCATCTACAGTAACCCAGAACAGAGAAATTGAATCAGGCTATATATTTGGTACAATTCCAGAGCACGGGAAGCCAGGGGGTTAAAAACAGGCAACGGTACCATGTCAATCTGTTCAAAGCTGCGCGAGAATAAATACTCCACGTGCAGACTTGGACTGTGGGTGAGGTCTGTCCTTATTATGCAGAAGGATGCTGGGACTAGCACAGTTTCTGGTGCTCATCTCAATGCTGCCCCAACAGTGCGCGGGGATGAGGTTGCGTATGGTGTCATGAAGCTATTAGTGTAGATAACATTTTGGAAAATATTTTGGTTTTAAAATAGAGGTTTAGTCTGCGGGTGTGTGTCTTAATTGGATTAAAGCCCAGCTGGTCTGGGTGCTTTTCGATGGGCACTAGTTTTGATGGGGAAGAGAGATAGCGTGCATTTGCGTTGTTTGAATAGAGCATTCAAGAAGTGGGGGTGAAATCTTGCACCTACCTAGCGGAGACCAAGCAATATGTTTATCTCACTCATAAAATGGTGCAGTTGAATGGGGTTTCATTGTGAAAAGATAAAGCTCAAAGAGGCTGGTGGGACGATGAGAATTTGAATTCAATCGGCGGCGGTAGGTATAACTTCAGTAGTTTTCGGGTGTGCGGGGCAAAGGCAATGTGAGATCAAAAGGCAGCTACAAGCCTCCAGCTGGCTCCACAGTGAAAAGGAACCTCATTTTGGATTGGTAAGGTGAAAGTGCTTTGCCTGGTGTCTGGTTAAGCCTATGGGTCGCTGTTGCCTTCATGGAGATTAGTTTGGGAGTTTGTTGAAAGCTGTGATCGTAGTAATTTGTAGCCATTTGTGTACACATATTTTAATCTGTGTAAACGAATAAAATGTTTCGTTTAGTTTAATGTAAAACCTCTCGAGAACTGGTGGTCTGATTCCTGAGTTTAGCATTGCATCTCAAACGCAACGCTTTAAAAAATTATAGGTTGTGACAGTTGTTTCAAGTCTCCCTGTGCGATTTTTAAGTAACTTAGCCTTTACCAATGGCATCGACAATGGTTAGCCACTGGAACTGAGACCACAGAAGATCGGCGTTCAATTCCAGTGGGGCTACTGCGATGCTGTGAACAGTGCAGATGGGACCCCACCCCATTTCGATAACGGAGATGAGGACCACAACTGACCTATCGTGTGAGGCATCAAGTGTGCATGCGTTTTCAGCCTCGCACGTGGGGAATGTGTAGGAGGGTGATGTTTTAATGATTCGTTTAGTTACAACCACACAATCCAAGTAGATTAACCGATTAAACTTTAGTACCTTAGTCTCATGTGACTGTTATTTCAAAAGCAGACAGTGTTAACTGCAGGACGCTCCTGAATCGGTACGAGACTTGCAATTGTTTGCGTTTGAATGAGCAATAACCCTGTCACGGTGCTGATTCTTGCTACCCATGCCTGGATTAATTGAATGTCGAAGGATATTTTACAGGCTTCGTCCTCTGAACACCGATTATTGCCGCGCACATAACTTTATACACACCCTGTGTGGATTTTTAAGCATTACCTACTCTGCAATCCCCCTGTCTTTAGTTTGACATCGCTTTGCTTCAGTTAGAAGCGATTTGTTTTGAAAGTAAAGACGCTCATTCCGAACACAACATCACCCAGCAGGAGGCCGCTAAACAGCAGACAGTCACGGACGAGTGACGAGGGTCAACGTGTTGAGTCCGAATGGCTTCTTAGGGACTCGAAAGGTTAACTCTGTCTCTCTCTCTCTCCACAGATACTGCCAGGCCTGCTGAGTTTTTCTGTGTTTTTTTTTAAATCTCAGATTTCCACCGTAGACATAAGACATAGGAGCAGAAATTAGGCCATTCGGCCCATCGAGTCTGCTCCGCCATTCAATCATGGCTGATAAGTTTCTCAACCCCCCATTCTCCCCGCCTTCTCCCCGTCACCTTTGATCCCCTTACCAATCAAGAACCTATCTACCTCGGTCTTAAATACACTCAATGACCTGTGGCCTCCACAGCCTTCTGTGGCAATGAATTCCATAGATTCACCACTCTCTCTGGCTAAAGAAGTTTCTCCTCATCTCTGTTCTAAAAGGTCTTCCCTTTACTCTGAGGCTGTGCCCCTCGGGTCCTAGTCTCTCCTACTAATGGAAACATCTTCCCCACGTCCCACTCTATCCAGGCCTTTCAGTATTCTGTAAGTTTCAATCAGATTCCCCACCCCCTCATCCTTCTAAACTCCATCGAGTATAGACCCAGAGTCCTCAAACGTTCCTCATATGTTAAGCCTTTCATTCCTGGGATCGTTCTCGTGAACCTCCTCTGGACCCTCTCCAGGGCCAGCACATCCTTCCTGAGATACGGGGCCCAAAATTGCTCACAATATTCTAAATGTGGTCTGACCAGAGCCTTATAAAGCCTCAGCAGCACATCCCTGCTTTTATATTCTAGTCCTCTCGAAATAAATGCCAACATTGCATTTGCCTTCCTAACTACCGACTCAACCTGCAAGTTAACCTTAAGAGAATCCTGGACTAGGACTCCTAAGTCCCCTTGCACTCCAGACTTCTGAACTCTCTCCCCATTTAGAAAATAGTTTGACTCTTGACTGCCCTCAGTGATAGCCCGAGCCAGCCATTCAGTTGAAGGGATTTATTAAGAAAGCGAGAACCAAGGGATTGATTTAAGAAGGGGGAAAATAGAATACGAGAGTAAGCTTGCAGGGAACATAAAAACTGACTGTAAAACTTTCTATAGGTATGTGAAGAGAAAAAGATTGGTGAAGACAAATGTAGGTCTCTTACAGTCAGAAACAGGGGAATTTCTAATGGGGAACAAAGAAATGGCTGACCAACTAAATACAAACTTTGGTTCTGTCTTCACCAAGGAGGACACTAATAACATACCAGAAATGTTGGGGAACACAGGGTTTAGTGAGAGGGAGGAACTGAAAGAAATCAGTATTTAGTAGGGAAATGGTGTTGGGGAAATTGATGGGATTGAAGGCCGATAAATCCCCGGAGCCTGATAATCTACATCCCAAAGTACTTAAGGAAGTGGCCCTAGAAATAGTGGATGCATTGGTGGTCATCTTCCAAGATTCTATAGACTCTGGAACAGTTCCCATAAATTGGAGGGGAGCTAATGTAACCCCACTATTTAAAAAGGGAGGCAGAGAGTAAACAGGGAATTATAGACCAGTCAGCCTGATGTCGGTAGTGGGGAGAATTCTAGAGTCCATTATAAAAGATTTAATAGCTGAGCACGTGGAAAACAGTGGCAGAATCGGACAGAGTCGGCATGGATTTACGAAAGGGAAATCATGCTTGACAAAGCTACTGGAACTTTTTGAGGGTTGATGAGGGGGGAGCCAGTGGATGTGGTTTATTTGGACTTTCAGGAGGCTTTCGACAATAAGAAATTGGCGTGTAGAATTAAAGTGCATGGGATTGGGGGTAGTGTGTTGAGATGGATAGAAAACTGGTTGGCAGACAGGAGACAAAGAGTAGGAATAAACGGGGTCTTTTACCGAATGGCAGGCAGCGACTAGTGGGGTACCGCAGGGATCGGCGCTGGGACCCCAGCTATTCACAATATATATTCATGATTTAGATGAGGGAATTAAGTGTAATATCTCCAGATTTGCAGATGACGCAAAGCTGGGTGGGAGGGTGAGCTGTGAAGAGGATGTAGTGTGATTTGGACAAGCTGAGTGAGTGGGAAAATACATGGCAGATGCAGTTTAATGTGGTCTCTATGTTTCTAAGGGGCAATTAGGGACGGGCATCAAACGCTGGCCTCGCCAGCGATACAAAATATCCGATGAAAGAATAAAGGGCAAAGAGACCGGCACCCCCGCCTTTGCCTATCCCCCAACTCCGGGCCTGCGTTAAACTTCATTTGCCGCTTAGCTGCCCAAGTTTTTACGTCTTCTTGAAGCCCGCAGGAGGCCGCTCGGCCCGTCGAGTCCGTGTCGGCTCTCTCTAGAAGCGACCGGCTCAGCCGCGATCCCCGTGGCCCTGCTCATCTCCCTCCCGGCGCCTGTCCGAATTCGAAATTCTCGAACCCAATAAAAAATTAAAGAGCCTGACGGCGACCACGAAACCCGTTGTCGGCTGTCGTTAAAAAAAAAACCCCATCTGGTTCACCAATGCCCTTCAGGGAAGGACTCCGGGTCCACAGCAGCGATGCGGTTGACTCTTCAATACCCTCTGAACAAGGGGGCAATTAGGGATGGGGCAATAAATGCTGGCCTAGCCAGCGACGCCCACATCCCCATGAATGAATAATAATAAAAGAATTCCCCTTTTGAAATCATTCGTCGTCTCCGAGGCGGCGAGTTCTAGGCTATACCTCGGCCCTTCACCCCCAGGCCCCCATGCAGCTCAGTGTCATGGAATCACACAATGGCGCAGCCAAAGGCGCAGGCCATTTGGCCTTTCCTGTCCATGCTGGTCCTCCACGAGGGCAATTCACCTCCGGCAGATCTTCCAGTGTTGAAACTGAGAACCAGGCTTGAATTCAGAAGGTTCAGAGGGGAGGTGAAAAAGCAAGCAAGAGAAGCAAAGAGGGCGGATGCCAAGAGACTGGCAGCTAACGTAAAAAGGGAATCTCAAAGTCTCCTCTGAGCGTACAAATAGCAACAATTGTGGTAAAGGGAGGGGGTAGAGCTCATGAGGGATAAAAGAATGGGATTCATGAAGGCAGGGGACATAGCTGAGGTGTTAAATGAATACCACCCTACTCTCATGTCCGTCCTTGGCCTGGCTGCAATGTTCCAGTGAAGCTCAACGCAAACTGGAGGAACAGCACCTCATCTTCCGACCAGGCGCTTTACAGCCTTCCGGGCTTAACATTGAGTTTAACAGCTTCAGATCATGAACTCTCTCCTCCGTCCCCACCCCCTTTCCGATTCCCCTTTTTCCAATAATTTATAAATTTTTAAAAAGTATATTTTACTTTTCCCACCTAGTTCCATTATTTTTAAATGTATTTCCATCCATTGTTTCATCTCCACCTATTAGCCTATTTCGATCCCTTCCCCCCACCCCCACTAGGGCCATCTGCCACTAGCTTGCTACCCTTAATGTCCCCATTAGCACCTCCTTTAGCTGATATTACCACCGTCAACACCCCTTTGTCCTCTTGTCCGTGACATCTTTGGCAATCTCTCCTTTGCCTCCACCTATCACTGGCCCTCTATCCAGCTCTATCTGTCCCACCCCCCCCCCAACCAGCTTATATTTCACCTCATTTCTATATTTCCTCAGTCATACGGACTCGAAACGTTAACTGTGCTCCTCTCCGCAGATGCTGTCAGACCTGCTGAGTTTTTTCCAGCTATTTTTTATCATTATTATTTGTGTTAAATGAATACTTTGTCTTGACCGAGGAAGATGTTATGCCGATATTGGTGAAAGAAGGGGTAGGTCAGGACACTAGAAGGGTTTAAAATTGATGCGGAGGAGGTATTGGATAGGCCGCTTGGACTTGAAATTGTTAAGGCACCAGAACCAGATGAGATGCACCCAAGGATAGGGAGGGAAGCGAGCTTGGAAATTTGTAGAGGCGCCAGCCATACATTTTCAGTCTTCCCTAGTCTTTGGGGTGGTGCCAGAGGACTGGAGAACTGCTAATGTCACACCCTTGATCAGAAAAAAGGGATAAGGATAAGCCAAGGCAAGTTACAGGCCAGTCAGTTTAACTTCGGAGGTTGGGAAACTTCTAGAAAATATAACTAGGGACAGAGTTAATCGTCACATGGACAAAGGCGGGTGAATTAAGGGGAGCCAAAATGGATCTCTTAAGGTAAAAATCGTGTTTAACAAAATTGCTGGAGTTTTTTTTGGAAGAGGTGACAGAGAGGGTTGATGTGAGGAATGCCGTTGATGTGGTGTACATGGACATCCAGAAAGCATTCGATACAGTGCCACACAACAGACTTGTGAGAACAGGTCATGGGATAAAAGGGACAGTAGCAAATTGGACGAGTGACGGTAAACGGTCAATGGATGTTCTTCGGACTGGGGGAAGGTACTGGGACCCTTGCTTTTCCTGATATATACATGGACCTTGGTGTACAGGGAACATTGCGAACGGTGAGGAGGATGGTGTGGAACTTCAACAGGTTGGTGGAGTGGGGCAGACAAGTGGCCTCTTCTGCACTCATGAGACTTTTAATTCCAGATACTTATTGAATTCAAATTCCAACATCTCCCGTGGGTGAGGATTTGAACCCGGGTCCTCCAGAGTGTCACCCGGGGGTCTCTGGATTACTAGCTCAGTGACAATACCATCGCCTCCCCATGAATAAACGTGAGGTGATTAGTTTTGGTAGGAAGAACATGGAGAGACAATATAAAGTAAAGGATACAGTTCTATAAAAGAGTGTGCAGGAGCAGAGGGACCTGGGGTGTATTTGGTTTGGTCGGTAGAACGCTTGGAGACAGTGTAAAATAAAGGGGGACATCTCTACAGGAGGGGCAGCAGAGGGAGCTGGGCATATCTGTGTATAGATCAATTGAAGGTGGTGGGACAGGCGGGGAGAGCGGTGAATGAAGCAGACAGTGTCCTGGGCTTTATTAATAGGGGCAAAGAGAGGCAGTGTAAAATAAAGGGGGACATCTCTACAGGCGGGGCAGCAGAGGGAGCTGGGCATATCTGTGTATAGATCAACTGAAGGTGGTAGGACAGGCGGGGAGAGTGGTGAATGAAGAAGACAGTGTCCTGGGCTTTATTAATAGGGGCAGAGAGTACAAGAGCAGGGAGGTTATGTTGAACCTGTATAAGGCACTGGTTAGACCTCAGCTGGAGTTCTGGGCACCACACTATAGGAAGGATGTAAAGATTGGAGAGGTTTGGTTGGGAGGCAGGGTCAGTCGAGGCGTTCCAGAGGGAGTGGGGAATGATCGCATGATCATTCGAACAGAAACAATCTGCAGGGCTATGGTGGTGGGGGGGCGCGAAGGCAGGAGAATGGCACTCGGTCAGATGCTCATTCAGAGAGCCCGGTGCACAGGCATGGCGATGGGCTGAATGGCCTCCTCTTGCACGGTAACAATTCTGTGATCCAAATTATTAACGCGAGTGACGAGCCAGAGATCCCGGTGGATACGATTTCGATTTTCCTCCGATCGGAATAACTACCCGTGGCAACGCAGAAAATTGGAGCAGGAGGAGGCCATTCGGCCCCTCGAGCCTGCTTCCCCCATTCATTAAGATCACGGCCGATCATCCGACTCAATAGCCTGGCTCCCCGCTTTCTCCCCACACCCTTTGATCCCTTTCGCCCCCCACCCTCCCCACCAAGAGCGACATCTAACTCCCTCTGGAAAACACGCAAGGTTTTGGCCTCGACTACTTTGTGTGGTAGCGAATTCCACAGGCTCACCGCTCTCCGGGTGAAGAAGTTTCTCCTCGTCCCAGTCCCCTTCGCTCTAGCTCTCTGCTTCCCAATTTGTAACGGACTTTTCATTGTGTTCGGAGGGATAAACACCATAATCGGGGAGGGAGGGAGGGAGGGAGATGGTGGGTGTAGTGGTGTTGCCACTGGACCCTTATCTGGTCTGGCCCTACACGTGACTCCAGACCCACAGCCCATGCCGTTGACTCTTAACTCCACTCACTATTTCCAGTTCCGGATCGTAGGGGGGGCAGTCAGAGCCTATCCCGCCAGGCAGAGGCGGGGTACGCTCAGGGGGAACGGGACTCCAGTCCATCACAGGGGCACACAGAGTGCTGGAGAGGACCTTCGGCCCATCGAGTCTGCACCCGACACTGTGAGAAACGCCTGACCTACCTACCCTAATCCCATTGACCAGCACTTGGCCCCATAGCCTTGAATGTTTATGAGGTGCCAAGTGCTCATCCAGGGACTGTTTAAAGGATGTGAGGCTAACCTGCCCTCCACCACCCTCCCAGGCAGCGCATTCCAGACCCTCACCACCCTCTGGGTAAAAAGGTTTTTCCTCATATCCCCCCCCCACTAAACCTCCTGCCCCTCACCTTGAACTTGTGTCCCCTTCGTGACTGACCCTTCAACTAAGGGGAACAGCTGCTCCCTATCCACCCTGTCCATGCCCCTCATAATCTTGTACACCTCGATCAGGTCACCCCCTCAGTCTTCTCTGCTCCAACGAAAACCAACCCAAGTCTATCCAAACCTCTCTTCATAACTTCAATGTTTCATCCCCAGGCAACATCCTGGTGAATCTCCTCTGCACCACCTCCAGTGCCATCACATCCTTCCTATAATGTGGCGACCAGAACTGCACCCAGTACTCCAGCTGTGGCCTCACCAAGGGTCTATACAACTCCAACATCACCTCCCTACTTTTGTAATCTATGCCTCGATTGATAAAGGCAAGTGTCCCATGTGCCTTTTTCACCACCCCCACTAATAAGCCCCTCCGCCTTCAGAGATCTATGGACAGTTTTAAGACCGAGATAGACAGGTTCTTGATGGGTAAGGGGGGATCAAAGGTGACGGGGAGAAGGCGGGAGAATGGGGCTTGAGAAACTTATCAGCCTATGATTGAATGGCGGAGCAGACTCGATTGGCCTAATTTCTGCTCCTAAGTCTTATGGTCAATGGCCTACACTTATGGACACACACGCCAAGGTCCCTTTGTTCCTCAGAACTCGGGGAGAGAGACTGCGAGGTTCTTGAGCGAACGGATAAGAGGGAGGGAGAAGGTATTGGAGGTGTTGGGGCAGTGGGAAGCAAGCTGCAAGCTCCACACCCGAGGGCGCGGGATCCAACCCGGGTCCCCTGGAGCTGTGGGGCAGAAGGCAGCAACCACGGTCTGTACCGCCCCACCCCACTCTGGAATGGCCGAGCCAGCCACTCAGCTCAGGGGGCAATTAGGGACGGGCAATAAACGCCGTCCCACGCCCACGTCCTGTGAGAGAGGTTGAAAGGGAATCCTCTGCATTTGGACCCTCCGGACGGTGAAGTCCTTGCAAAGCTAAACGTGTTTCCTATCCAGAGTCACCTCTGTCCCACTTCCCGTCGCTATTTTGGGTCCATTGTTCTGAAAGGAGCCGACGAGGGGGGTTTGAGCCGAGCAGGCAGGAATCGCAACATCCTGAATAAGGACATGAGAATCGGGAGCAGGAGTAGGCAAATTCAGCCCCTCGAGACTGCCCCGCCATTCAATACGATCGTGGCTGATCTCATTTCGGCCTCGACTCCGATTTGCCGCCCTCTTCCCCCATAACCTTTCAACCCCGTTACTAATTAAAAATCTGTCTATCTCCTCCTTTAAATTTATTCAGCGTCCCGGCATCCACTGCGTTCTGAGGTAGCGAATCCCACAGATTCACCACCCTTTGAGAAAAGTAATTCCTCCTCATCTCTGATTTAAATCTACCACCCCTTAGCCTGAAACTATGGCCTCTCGTTCTAGAATGCCCCACAAGGGGAAACATCCGCTCCACGTCTAACAGCGCCGTGGGTGTACCTACACCACAGGGACAAAATCCTGGAACTCCCTCCCTAACAGCGCTGTGGGTGTACCTACACCACAGGGACAAAATCCTGGAACTCCCTCCCTAACAGCGCTGTGGGTGTACCTACACCACGGGGACAAAATCCTGGAACTCCCTCCCTAACAGCGCCGTGGGTGTACCTACACCACAGGGGACAAAATCCTGGAACTCCCTCCCTAACAGCGCTGTGGGTGTACCTACACCACAGGGACTGCAGCGGTTCAAGAAGGCGGCTCACCCACTAACTTCTCAAGGGGCAATTGGGGATGGGCAACATACGCTCACACCCCATGAACCGATAAAAAAGAAGCAGCAGGCAATAGATTGGCTAATCGTCTTAAATATTCTGATCGGAATGTTTTTCCGAGCCAAGCATCTTAAGAGACGCTGAGCGGAGACGAGTAAACGGAAGATACAGGCAAAACCGTGATTTGAGTGAATTGGCAGAATTGGTTCGAAGGGCTGAATGGCCTCTTCCCGTCCTTATCTGGTCAAGCCTTATGATCCAAAACCTTGACAACGTTCAACAACATAAAACTGCTGGAATGAGAGATGTCAGTGAAGCTTTTCATCCTGCGCTCATTGGGACAAATGCAAGAATGTCAAATTTCAAACTCTCACAACAATTTACACCACATGAGAGAAAAGTGCCGATTTGGTCGGCAAGTCGACTCTGATTGACTGAGGTGTTGCCGTGGAGAAAGAGAAGGGGAGCGATAGGCTCCCGCAAGCTCCTGGGTAATTCAAAAATGGCAAGGCTTGAACATATTCCTTTTGTTTGCAGAGAACAGGTTCCTGTGCACGAACGTTCGCCCGAAAGCCTCGGCAAGCTATCTGTCCTTTCAGCAATATTCAACTTCAGCACCAGCATGCGACCGATCATAGAATGTCTCAAAGTGTTTCATGACAGCGGAACTCAAACAAAGTTTGGGACTGAACAAGATCATTTATCAGAACATGATGACAAAACACGTGGGCGAAGGAGTCAGTTTAAGAAGTGCTTGAAGGGGGGAGAGAGAGAGAGAGAGAAATAGGGAGGGTTGTAGAGGCTGGAGGAAGTTACAGAGATAGGGAGGGTTGTAGGGGCTGGAGGAGGTTACAGAGATAGGGAGGGTTGTAGGGGCTGGCGGAGGTTACAGAGATAGGGAGGGTTGTAGGGGCTGGAGGAGGTGACAGAGATAGGGAGGGTTGTAGGGACTGGAGGAGGTTACAGAGATTAACAGGGTTGTTGGGACCAGAGAAAGTTACAGAGATAGGGAGGGGTGTAGGGGGTGGGAGGAGGTTACAGAGATAGGGAGGGGTGTAGGGGCTGGAGGAGGTTACAGAGATAGGGAGGGTTGTAGGGGCTGGAGGAAGTTACAGAGATAGGGAGGGGTGTAGGGGCTGGAGGAGGTTATAGAGATAGGGAGGGGTGTAGGGGGCTGGAGGAGGTTACAGAGATAGGGAGGGGTGTGGGGTCTGGAGGAGCTTACAGAGATAGGGAGGGGTGTAGGGGCTGGAGGAGGTTACAGAGATAGGGAGGGTTGTAGGGGCTGAAGGAAGTTACAGAGATAGGGAGGGGTGTAGGGGCTGGAGGAGGTTACAGAGATAGGGAGGGGTGTAGGGGGCTGGAGGAGGTTACAGAGATAGGGAGGGGTGTAGGGGGCTGGAGGAGGTTACAGAGATAGGGAGGGGTGTAGGGGCTGGAGGAGGTTACAGAGATAGGGAGGGGTGTAGGGGGCTGGAGGAGGTTACAGAGATAGGGAGGGGTGTAGGGGGCTGGAGGAGGTTACAGAGATAGGGAGGGGTGTAGGGACTGGAGGAGGTTACAGAGATAGGGAGGGGTGTAGGGTGCTGGAGGAGGTTACAGAGATAGAGAGATAGAGAGGGGTGTAGGGGGCTGGAGGAGGTTACAGAGATAGGGAGGGGTGTAGGGGCTGGAGGAGGTTACAGAGATAGGGAGGGGTGTAGGGTGCTGGAGGAGGTTACAGAGATAGAGAGATAGAGAGGGGTGTAGGGGGCTGGAGGAGGTTACAGAGATAGGGAGGGGTGTAGGGGCTGGAGGAGGTTACAGAGATAGGGAGGGTGTAGGGCCTGGAGGAGGTTACAGAGATAGGGAGGGGGTGTAGGGGCTGGAGGAGGTTACAGAGATAGGGAGGGGTGTAGGGGCTGGAGGAGGTTACAGAGATAGGGAGGGGTGTAGGGGCTGGAGGGGGTTACAGAGATAGGGAGGGGGTGAGGATGTCCCAGAGTGAGTTGAAAGTGGGGTTGAGAATTTTAAAACCAGGTGTTGATGGACTGGGAACCCTGTAGGTAACTGAGGGTCGGGGTGGACCGGGACGCGGGGAACTGAGCCTTTGGAGGGTAGAAGATGAGTGACCGGCCAGGAGAGCGCTGGAGAGGTCAAGTACAGAGTTAACAATTACGCCGAGGGCTGTGGCTGATTTATTTGGGGATGTTGAGTGACTGAGACCCAGCCAAGAGTTGGCATCCAATAAAACAACTGGTGCCAGCATAATGATCATCTCCATTCCTGCCACCCTCTGGGCCTGGTTACACTGGCACAGATTCAGACAGTTTGGCAGGAATGACACATTCCGCACCTGAGCAGGAAGCCAGCGCAGTCAGCAGGTTAACTCGGAGCTGATGCAGTCAACAGACAAACATCAGGGCAATGAAACGTTTAACCCCCTCAGTGTTTCCAGTGTCAGGACGAAGGCAGAAGGCACCCCGAGGGAGCTTTACTCTGTATCTAACCCCGTGCTGTACCTGTCCTGGGAGTGTTTGATGGGGACGGTGTAGAGGGAGCTTTACTCTGTATCTAACCCCGTGCTGTACCTGTCCTGGGAGTGTTTGATGGGGACAGTGTAGAGGGAGCTTTACTCTGTATCTAACCCCGTGCTGTACCTATCCTGGGAGTGTTTGATGGGGACAGTGTAGAGGGAGCTTTACTCTGTATCTAACCCCGTGCTGTACCTGTCCTGGGAGTGTTTGATGGGGACGGTGTAGAGGGAGCTTTACTCTGTATCTAACCCCGTGCTGTACCTGTCCTGGGAGTGTTTGATGGGGACAGTGTAGAAGGAGCTTTACTCTGGATCTAACCCCGTGCTGTACCTGTCCTGGGAGTGTTTGATGGGGACGGTGTAGAGGGAGCTTTACTCTGTATCTAACCCCGTGCTGTACCTGTCCTGGGAGTGTTTGATGGGGACAGTGTAGAGGGAGCTTTACTCTGTATCTAACCCCGTGCTGTACCTGTCCTGGGAGTGTTTGATGGGGACAGTGTAGAGGGAGCTTTACTCTGTATCTAACCCCGTGCTGTACCTGTCCTGGGAGTGTTTGATGGGGACAGTGTCGAGGGAGCTTTACTCTGTATCTAACCCCGTGCTGTACCTGTCCTGGGAGTGTTTGATGGGGACAGTGTCGAGGGAGCGTTCCTCTGTCATCCCTTCCCACACTCCCAGAGGGCGCTTCCAATGATCCAGGGACGCAGGCATCGGGACAATCAAGCTCACAGGGACACAAATAGTCTTTTGAGGTTTTATTGAGAGTGCTGGTGATGGACCTCCTGTGGCGAGACGACAACCGACAGTCCGCCCCGTTATCCACGTGTACACAAGCCTTGAGAGTAAGGTCAGAGTCACCTTGTGTCTTTACGCTCGTTCTCGGAATAGGGGCTACACAGATTCAACAACGTTTCGTTGAGCAGGAGGAGAGAGAAACTCACAACAACAGACCGGGCTGATTAATAAACAGGAACGCGAGTGGCTGAGGGGGTCAGTTACCAAGCGGGGCAACGATTGCAGCCGATCGAGGGTTCGCGGGGAAAAGCCTTTCCCACCCGGAGGGCGTAGGAGGGTCTGGGATTGGCTGCCTGAGTTGGTGGTTGAGGCTGAAATGAGGAGACACGATGGGCTGAATGGCCCCCTTTTCTGCGCTATAAGCTTTCTAAGATTCTGTCGTACGTCATAAGGCCGCCAATGTAAGATAGTCCCTCATAAGGGCCATTAGGGGGGGAGGGAATTCAGGAGAGGCTTCTTTAACCGGAAAGCAGGGGGGGACGGACGTGGGACTCGCTCCCACGGGGAGTGGTCGAGGTGAATCGTGTCGATGTGTTTAAGGTGGGGGAAGCTGGATAAAGGCACAAAGGAGAGAGGAAGGGGTGGGGGAGGGGGAGGCAGATGAGGAGTGGGTGGGAAGAGGCTTGTAAGATGATACAAAGATCGGTGGAGGGACAGGTAGTATTGAGGAGGCGGGGAGGCTGCAGAAGGATTTGGACAGGTTAGGAGAATGGGCAAAGAAGTGGCAGATGGAATACAATGTGGGGAAGTGTGAGGTCATGCACTTTGGTAGGAAGAATAGAGGCATAGACTATTTTCTAAATGGGGAGAGAATTCAGAAATCTGGAGTGCAAAGGGACTTGGGAGTCCTAGTCCAGGATTCTCTTAAGGTTAACTTGCAGGTTGAGTCGGTAGTTAGGAAGGCAAATGCAATGTTGGCATTTATTTGGAGAGGACTAGAATATAAAAGCAGGGATGTGCTTGCTGAGGTTTTATAAGGCTCTGGTCAGACCACATTTAGAATATTGTGAGCAATTTTGGGCCCCGTATCTCAGGAAGGATGTGCTGGCCCCTGGAGAGGGGTCCAGAGGAGGTTCTCCCTTGCTGGAGATGGCCATTGCCTG